>NC_052392.1:3097419-3210927 GCF_009389715.1 Phoenix dactylifera
TGGGCCTCACACCCTTCCCACCATCGGACAAGAGCCGTCCTCGGCTCTGATACCAAATGTCACGCCCCCGCCTCTGCGAGGCACGTGAGGCACCTAGTGCCCACGTGGGGGCCACATGAGGGGGGAACACGAGGCTCCCCTGCTAGATATTGTCCGGTTCTGGGGCTTCACGCAAGCGTCCTTCACCCCTCCCCGGTTTTGTTTTCCATCCAAAACGCGTTTGCAGGATTAGGAGACACCCGCCTCATATGCCCAGGCTCTGGAACGAGTCTTTCCGATGTGGGACTATTGGGCCTCACACCCTTCCCACCATCGGACAAGAGCCGTCCTCGGCTCTTATACCAAATGTCACGCCCCCGCCTCTGCAAGGCACGTGAGACACCTAGTGCCCACGTGGGGGCCACATGAGGGGGGAACACGGGGCTCCCCTGCCAGATATTGTCCGGTTCTGGAGCTTCACGCAAGCGTCCTTCACCCCTCCCCGGTTTTGTTTTCCACCCAAAACGCGTCTGCAGGATTTGGAGACACCCGCCTCATATGCCCAGGCTCTGGAACGAGTCTTTCCGATGTGGGACTATTGGGCCTCACACCCTTCCCACCATCGGACAAGAGTCGTCCTCGGCTCTGATACCAAATGTCCCGCCTCCGCCTGCGCGGAGCACGTGAGGCACCCAGTGCCCACGTGGGGGCCACATGAGGAGGGACCGCGGAGCTCCCCTGCCAGATATTGTCCGGTTCCGGTGCTTCACGCAAGCGTCCTTCACCCCTCCCCGGTTTTGTTTTCCTCCCAAAACGCGTCTGCAGGATTTGGAGACATCCGCCTCATATGCCCAGGCTTTGGAACGAGTCTTTCCGATGTGGAACTATTGGGCCTCACACCCTTTCCACCATCGGACAAGAGTCGTCCTCGGCTCTGATACCAAATGTCACGCCCCCGCCTCTGCGAGGCACGTGAGGCACCTAGTGCCCACGTGGGGGCCACATGAGGGGGGAACACGGGGCTCCCCTGCCAGATATTGTCTGGTTCTGGGGCTTCACGCAAGCGTCCTTCACCCCTCCCCGGTTTTGTTTTCCACCCAAAACGCGTCTGCAGGATTTGGAGACACCCGCCTCATATGCCCAGGCTCTGGAACGAGTCTTTCCGATGTGGGACTATTGGGCCTCACACTTTTTTGCCGATGCTTTTTACAAGCATCGGCAATTTTTGGTCTAGCACCAAAATTTACCGACAGTTTTAGAAAGCGTCGGCAATAGACGACGCCGTCGTAGTCACTAGCCTAACACGTCGGAGGCCCATTCCTTGCAAATCCCAAGCCTCCTCTCCCTCTCTATCCGTCGCTCATTTTCAGAAATGATCCCTAACCTCTTCAGCCGCCGCACCCCCCCTCCCCCCCCCCCTCCCAAATCCCTAACCCCCTCTAGATTCAAGGAGCCATCTCCTTCCCCGACCAAATCCTCCTCTTCCTCAAATCCCCCTCTTTCCTCCCCATTTCCGACCTTCTCTGCCTCTACTACTCTTCCTCCCTCTCCATCACCGTAGGCGGCAGCGGTTGGTGGGCTAGCCCTGTGGAAGGGGGCCTCATCCTCGGCTCCCCTCCTCTTTTTCCCGCTTCTCTTTGTGGCGTTGAGAAGCAGTGCGCAGAGAATGTCTTCGGCGATGATGCCTTCGCCGCCGTCGAGTCCGACATCGACGACGTCTCTAGGTCCTCCTCCTCTTTCTCCCTTCCGGGGTTTCTTTTCCTTAATGTTCCCTTAGTGGCTCTTTTTTTTCTTTTCCCTGTTGCGTAGAAATCGGAGATGGCAGCCGGGGAGAAAAACAGGGCGGCGGTGGTGGCGATGAATGCTGAGATCCGGCACACCAAGGTCCGGTTGATTAAGGAGTTGCCCAAATTGCAGAGGTTGGCACTCAAGAAGGTATGTTGAGAAATACGGATAGTTTTTCATTTGATTTTTCTTCTCTCTTCTCGAACTGTAAATCTTTATGCAGCTTGCTAACCAACTATACTAGGAGTATGGGGATCTGGCCTTGCCGGATCTCCGGCGAACTCCACCTCCCTCACCGCTGTCCTCCTCGCTTGCCACGGATGCAATATTCTCAGCCTTTCTGACTGTGAGAAGAGTGGCAGGCAGGGAAGCACAATATCTATTCGATGGAATGCTGAAGAGAGACATATTACATACAAAAGTTTTGATGTACATTGAAATTTACAGAACCCCCTTGCAATAGCTAATCTTGGGATAGTGACTTCTAATTGAGTTTTTTTTTTTTTGCTGAAAGCGGGTATATCATACACAACGTGTATGAATACACCCAATAAAGTCAAAATACACTAGCTCACGGAGTGCCAATGGCATCTCCGCCTCTCCCACCCAAAGGGTGTACCCTGAATGATGAGCCGTAAAGGCAGCCATCCAATTGGCCGCTCCATTAGCTTCTCTGAATACATATTTGGCCTCGACGGCCACCCCAACCCCACATATCATCCCAATGTCCCGAACCAAGGGGTGGTCTGTGCCCACACCCCTCAGCCCCTCCTGGATCCACCTGATGACTGTGGCCGAGTCGCCCTCCAGGACAACCGAGCCAGCCCGCAGTACCTGCCTCGCATATCGAAGACCCGCCCAAGCAGCTCGTAGCTCTGCCCCGGGGACCGAAATGTCGAACAACTGACAACCACCTGCTGCCACCACTCTGGAGTGCGGGCCTCGTATCACAAAACCCGCACCACCCCGCGCACCTCCATCCTATACAGATCCGTCGAAGTTGACCTTGAGGAAACTCGGGGGTGGGGGTTCCCAGGTGAAAAACACCATTTGAGGAGCTGCCGAAGTAGAGAGGGAACCCCATGTGTCCCAAGCTATCGAAGGTCCATCGGAAGAGGGTCTGATCTTCAATGCCTGTGCTCGTGCGAACTCCGCTACAAACCTCGGTGACACCCTACGCTCACCGAGGGTCTAATTGAGGTTTTGTTATTTACTTTTCAGAGCATTATTGCATCTTGTGTAAGAGCTGATGTGGTGAAAAAGTCCTTTATTATATGCAGGTTGCTATGAATTATTTGTTGGGGAATTTGGGAAATAAATACTCAGACACAGTTGGAGTGGTTGATTTAGGAGGTGGCTCTGTCCAAATGGCTTATGCTGTCTCTGAAGAGGCTGCCACAAATGCTCCAAATATCTTGAATGGAGACAATCCATATGTGACCAAACAACTTCTTAATGAAACTAATTACTACCTTTATGCTTGCATGTTTCATAGCTTCTATTTCTGAACTATTGGCTACCGCAATGCAGCTTTCATTCAAAATAATTTTATAAATATTTTTTTTTTCAAAAAAAATATTTATAACGACGCTTTAAAGCTTTGCTAACTAAAAATAAAAGGTTAAAAGCCGACGCTTTAAAGCGTCGCTAACTATTTTGGGGTTGCAACCGTGGATTTTTAGTGACGCCTTAAGCATCGCTAAAAACCATCCTTTAGCAACGCTTTTCAAAAGCGTCAGCAATTTTTTTTCCCACTCTGACATAGCCGACGCTTTTAAAAGCATCGGAAGAAAATATTACCGACGTTTATAAGCGTCGGTAAAAGCTTTAAAAAGTGTCGTCAAATCTTGTTTTTCTTGTAGTGGACCATGGGAGATTGCCTTCTTCCTTACACAGCGTAATAGTAAGGTGAAATGCAGTTAGAAAGTGATCTCACTGGTTATGGTTTTTAAGAAAGGTGACTGAGATAATGGACTTTTGTGGAACTGACTAAGTGACTCGGAGTTGTCTTTTTAAAAACCTTTTGCTTTGAGGATGGTGATATTTGTTGGAGTCCTTTAGAGTTTTCAATCTCTTATTATTTGGCTTAAATGAGGGGTGCAACAAGTTTGGCAAGTTTAAATTCTTAATTGTGGGTGGAGAGAATGGAAGGCTCGCATTATTGGCTGAGGGAAAGCAATCGAGCAGAAACTTGATTAACTTTCAAATTAATCAAAGAAAAAATATATTATGATGGTGCGCATGAGTCATGTCTAGGTCACGAAGGCTATTCGATGAATATTCTTTCTTTCGTTGTTTTGGAAGGATTTTGATAGAAAATAGTCTATGGAAGTGTTGGCGCCTTTTTCGTTTCCTTCCGAATGAGCTAAAAAACTTGAGATTTTTGGAAAGCTCAGCTGGTTGAGGTAGAGGACGGTTTATCAAGCTTGATCGGAAGAAGCTGGGATGCATACACAGATATACCAACAATATTAGGCTATCCTAAAATGTACGAGTTGAATGGAGGATAGATGGTAGTATGGATCCATATGCTTTCATCTTTAAGGGCTTTCGCCATCGTCAAACTACCGTTTGAAGTAGATAGAAATAGAAAGAGAAGGTGCAGCACTAGACTACGATGGAAGAGTATAGCACTGAACTACGAAAAAAGAGTATAGCATTGGGCTACGATAGAGATATAGCACCAGCCTACGGTAAGTATATAGTACTAGGTTACAATAAAAAATAAGTTATGCCTATTTTTAGGATAGAAGACTAAAGTAAAGATAAATATAAACTGATTGGATTGATTATCCAAAAGTCTTTACATAGTATAATTCCACTTATTTATAATAATACATAATAACCGCCCATAAATATAGTACCTAGTTCATTATGACGGTTGTTTCCCAATTTGGTAATTCTGTTAACTATTGTTAGTTGCCTTCTACTAAACATGTCCTCTAGCATGTTCATTCTGCACCTACCATCAGACCAATAACAACATTTGATTGGCTAAATTTCGTGTTATATTTTCATTTGGCCCATCCTCCATCGACCTCTAGTAATATTCTTTCACTGAGCTCCCTATCCAGTCATGTCCTTTAAAATCTTCTTCCCGGGCGTGTTGTACCTATTCTCTCCAGACCATGCAACCACTTTAGCACGCATCTCCAAAGAACATGATGTAAAGAGGAAGCACTCACACAAATGCATTTATTAAAAATAAAGACCATGGTAAGCCCTAATGAGGAACTGCATTACTTGCGTATGGAAAAGCAACGTCACATGCTTCCATAGAGCAATATGAGTTGAAATGTAAGGTGCATGCATTCATAGCAAGGTGGGAACTCCCCATGCTCCATCTCAAAACTCAAGTATGGGATTCTTCCCTATTATATGACCTAGAGAAATCTTGGTTGTTTATTCTATCTAGATTATATAAGACTTTATCCAGCCATTAACTATTCTTATTCCCATCTTCCTCCTTTTCCAGTGCAACTCGCCTGTGACATTTGAAGGCTAGCCGTAAGAGCTTTTCAGAATTACCAACTATGACCCATTTTGTGAGAAACCAGAAAAAAAAAAAAAAAAGGGATGGACGGGCCGGCCCAAAAAGACCGGGCCCATCCACCATTTACGATCGTGGAAGAAGAAACGAGAAGAGGGGGGCGGGGAGGCAGCGGCGTTAGACGAGGTGACCTGCCGGAGGAGACCGAGCGCCGGAGAGGCGACGATTCCGAGATCCGGTCGGCCGCGGAGGAAGCCCCAAAACCCCCTTTCCTTCAGTAAAGATCCCCCACAAATCGGGAGAAGAAGCTTTGGATCCGTGCGCGTTGGTCCAAGTTGCTCATGAATTTCCTCCTCCGATTTCTCACCGGAAAGGTCACCGGAGCATCCTGTCGGACTGAGGTAAGCCCCTTGTGCTTCATTTCCTGGATTTAGGGCTGTGATGGTGGGGATTTGGCCGGTGAGACCGTCGGAGAAGGATCCAAAATAGGGGTACCCTGTTTCGGCTTCTCTTTTTTGGATCTTGCCGCCGTCGCCGGCCGCCGGGTTGGCCGAGATCCATGGCATTTGTGTTGAACGGGATTGTGCGTTGGATTTGTGAGGGGTATCTATGATTAATTGAAGATGGGAGTGGTGGATCCGAGATTTTCTTTCTCGGGATACCATCTTCTTCTTCTCTCCCTCTCGCGTCGATTGGCCGCCGGCCGGCGACGACGGTGAGAGCCACTGTGGCTGCCGTCGGGTGAAGGCCGAGCCACCATCACGGTGGCCTTCCGTTGATGATGAAGAGGGGGGGGGGGCAAGGAAGTCCATCCGGTTCTTTGGGGGGGGGGGGGGGGGGGGGGGGAAGAAGAAGAAATTTCTTCTTCTCTCCCTCTCTTGGTCGGCCATCATCGTCGGAGTGGTAGCCGAGTTGTTGGGTTGGGGAAGGAAGAGGGCAGCAGCCATGGGTTGGGGAAGGAAGAGGGCACAGCCACCATGGCTGCTGCCCTAGGACCAAGGAAAAACACCTGTGAAGAGAGAAGGGTCTTCCTCCCTTCTCTCTCATCCACCCCCTTCTTTTGGTCCTTTCACCGAGACCTGCCATCGTCGCCGGTATGGCGGCGGCCTCGGCTGGCGACGACATGGGCCGGTGGTACAAGGTGGGAGTCGGACCACCCCGATTGCCCTAGATCTGGAGGGATAAAGATGTTTGGGGACCTTGTGATGGACCCCATAGTATATGTGAATTATGGTTTAGAATATTTAAATATTAAGTAATTTAGTTTGTGATTTATAATTGATGTTGTAGGGGAAGAGTCAGCGGTGCCAGGAGATTTTGATCAGGGGACTCAGCACCCCAGCGCGTAGGTTGTGATTCGGATCCGTGTTTAAGTCAGTCTACAATCTCTATAAGAATCCCTACATCTGAGCACCTCTATGCATATATTTGAGCTGATATGACACATATGAGGTGTGCATTTTGTTTATTATGAAAATATTGGAATAATTAAATTGGAAAGGATTAATATATTTTTGAGTATTGATGAAAATATGTGATGTGATTGGAATTAGATTAAACATGTAAAACTAGACATGTAAATTGGGTTGGACTAACCTTGTCATGAGATAGCTTCTACAAGCTTATGCGTAGGATAGCTGCCACGAGCTGATGTGTGGGATAGCCTCCATGGGCTTACGCGTGGGATAGCCTCTACGAGCTTATGCGTAGGATAGCCTCCACGGGCTTACGCGTGGGATAGCTGCCACGAGCTTATGCGTGGGATTTGTGCAGTCTTGGACTGGGACATGATCTTGGTTAGTCCAAAGCCGGAAGTGATAAATTCTAAAATTTGGAAATCAGAGTAATACGTGAATGGATCACATAATGTGAAAAAGGATTTATATATATGAAATGGTTATATATACTTGTTGTTTGTTGAGCTTTTGAAATGATGAAATGACATTTATTTGTTACTTTGATGATTTTATCATTATTACTGTGTGTGGCTATTGGGATTCTTACTGGGCTGGAAAAGCTCATACTACACTTACATTTTTTTCAGAGACACTGGATTCGTAGAATCTGTTGGGTGGGACAAGAAGTGAGCTCGATCTGGAGTCAGACTGCTAGATAGATAGAAGTTAATTTATCTTTTGCTTATAGACATTTGAAATTATGTAATTATTCAGTACATTTTAGTTGGTTTGGTTTCAATATATTAATTATGGATTTATTGGAATTTTTGTTTATCTTAGGCCTTGCATGATCTTTAGGGCACTGCTCTAGGGCTCATGCGGCCGGTCACGTACCGGACCCAGGTGATGGGTTCGGGGCGTGACACATTTTCTGTTATTCTAGCTGTTTTATTCTATATGACAAAAGATTAAGAAGAGGTTCATGGATATTGGACTATTTATTTTTAATATTTTTAAATCCTCCAGTCGAGGATAGCATATAAATCCAATGTTTCTGGTACAACTATTAAAAATTTTTACCGCTTTAAAATTTGCATCTCCATGTACCCTTTTTTATTTACTACGCAAGCTAGTAGGATCGAGATGCATACTGGCACAAAATAGGAGAAAGATGGTAATGCTACGAAATGCTTACGAAAAAGTTTTTCTATTTCACAGTGCTCATGTACCTAATTTGTTTATTTTCTTTTCCACTCAAAAAGGAGTCAAAATTTGGGGACTGAAAGTGGGAATGAAGAAAAAGTATACCTTAACATGGTTGTAAGGTCTTCATCCTCAAGATGGAGAAGTAGTTTTTACTTGAATTTCTTGTATGCATAGAGATGAAAAACTCCAAGGAAAAACCCCAAACATATTAGAGTTTCGAGATAAACATAGACTTGAATATTTACTTAGCATACTTTAGATAATAACACACGTGAAAATGTAGCATATGCTAGCTAAATATGTAAAATATGTAATTTCCATATTATAACTATAGGATTGTACGGTTTAATATGCAAATAAAAAGTTGTGAGAAATTAATACACAAATATAGAAATTGTGCGGACTAATATGAAGAAATTGATGAAATAAACATTCTTTAATTTTTGTATGTGGGAAGTTGTAGACCTCAAAAAATGAAGAAAATTACAACCATAATTGCCAACTTGAACAAGAATTAATAGCTCCAATGGAATACTGTCATGAGAAGGATAATTGGAGTTTGGAGCTTCTAGCTGCTAACCAATCTGTATGCTGATTAGGTTCTTGAAAGTATGCTCGAAGATCACCAAAAGGATGGATTCTAAAAAGATTAGTCACCCCTCCACCCAGACTAGACTAAAACACATTTTGATACATACGCATTATGTTAAGATATTGGAGAGCATAATCAGATTCTTCCAAATTCTTTTGGAAAATCAAAATCGGAGAAAGTGGTGATTTATCATTCTCGTCCATCATCTGACCAAGGAGACAATTTTGCGAAAAAAGAGTGTCCAACTGTGGCCGTTTTGTGTTTGATCAGGCTTGGTCAGTGTTGTGAAATTCTGAATATATGATATATCAATCTCTTGCTTATACTTCGGAGCCTTCTGTGTTTAACCCGGTTGGGCTTAAACCGTCTTCCCGGGCCGGTCCTCAGAAAGAAACTTGCCCTAATATCGTCACCTGGTTTGCCGACATTAAGTCCGTATGAACTGTACGAAGCCCTGGGCGACGGAGAAACTTGCCCTAATAGCGTCAACTTGTTTGCCGATATTAACTCAGTTTGAAGTTACGAAGCCCTGGGGCGACAGAGTTGAACCCTGTCAAAACCCTACCGCTCGCTCGCGCTCTCTTTCTCTCTCTCTCACACCCCCGGCCATGGCCGACGGCGAGCGGACCTCATGGCGCCTCCGGTCTGGCCCCTACCTCGGCGAGATCTCCGCCCTCTCCTTCCTTCCCCTACCTTCTTGCCTCTCCTCTTTCCCCCTCCTCCTCGCCGGTAACCCCCTCTCCCTTTCCTCCTCCTCAATCTCTTTCGTTCTTTGAAAGCCTACTTGTTCTTATTTCCTTTATCTTTTCTCGATCAGGAACTGGATCACAGCTTCTGGTCTACGACGTGGAATCCGGGAATCTCCTCAACTCCTTCGACGTTTTCCAAGGGGTCCGGGTTCACGGCATCTCTTTGCGATTCCCCAACCCAAAGGAGGAGTCTTCCTCTCCGGACACCGCCTGTTTCTTGATTGCAGTGTACGGGGAACGAAGGGTGAAGCTGTTCCTCTTGCGTGTTGATGCAGCATCTAGCGGTCGGGTTCGGGATGGAGCGGGCGTCGGGCTCAAGTTAGTTTTCCGGTTACCAGCGTTCGACCACTGGGTCCTGGACGCGTGCTTTCTGAAGGTAAACTTTGGCATTTCCCATAATTGGATTTTCATTGGATGGTGTTTGTTGTTTGATTCTGATAGTTGGTGGCAGGAGGATAGTATTCTTGTTCTGGGTCTCAGTGATAATTCGGTTGCTCTCTGGGATCTTAGTATGTCCAATGTCGTTTCCCGAGTGAAATCCTCAGGTTTGATATCTCTTTGGAAACTTCACTTAGTTAGATTTAAGGAGATATTTATGTAATTGGCCTTTTACTTCTGCTCCATGAAGTAATTGGTCAGTATTTTGGTATATCTTGGTGAAAGTTGTTCTTTTTATGCGCATTCATTGTCTGCAGAGCGGTGCCTTTTGTACTCCATGAGGATGTGGGGAGACAGCATGAAGACTCTCCGTGTGGCTTCGGGCACTATTTTTAACGAGGTGTGTCTTTCTTATCATTTACTGTTTGATGTCTAAAATTGCTTTCTTTCATTGCCTTGGCAGTTTGGATCAAGGAAAGGTCTTTCTATGCATGAACTAGGTCTGTGGTTGACCTAGATGAGGTTTTCTAACTACTAAATTTCAGTATCTACAATTGTTTCGGAATCTTCAAGTTAGTCAATTTTCGGACTACTATGCTGCTGTCAATCTTCTTGCTTAGAATTCGATCAAGGCATCTAGTGCAGGGAATTAATCCTAACATTGGTGAGCAACAATCTGAAGTTGCATGCTTGAGTCATAGCTTGGACAATGAATGACCTTATCTGGTTTCTTTGGAACACCCCGCTAGTTCAACATCTTCTTGCATATTGTCCCTCTTTTACCTTTATGTTTTGTTTACTAAAAGTTCAATTTGGCTGTGGACATTTCTTGATTCAGTGGTGTGTCATAAATGTACTTTCATATGATTATAAAAGAAGGAAAGTCAATCAAAGATTCTGTACATTGGTGGTGGCTGAAAAAATGTATTACTTGTAAAAATATGCCCTCTATCACTTTTGACTTATTCTCTTTTTAAATACTACTCTCTTAGACATTTTTTGTTCTGTTACTAAATTAAAGGCAGTTCATATGTTGCTTTCAGGCAAATGCACTTGTATGTCAGCATATGCCTGTGAATGTATTCATAAGTGCATATACATGTGCGTGTTCGGATATAACTCATGGCAGTTTACCATCTATTTAGTCTTGGCCTTTATTGAGGTTTTCATTCTCTGTCTTGTCCTAGCTTTTGCAAAGAAGACAGAGATTATTTCATAGTATAGTCTCTTTTTTATAACTACTGGAAGTGTGTTGGTGTACACATGCCTATGCATGCATGTCTATGTTTCAAAGAGCACTAGTAGCACACATTATGTGTTTGAAAGGTATTAAATCTTCAAATTTTTGAAACTGAGTGGCAATTTGACAGATAATTATTTGGAAGTTAATTCCACGTGCTCCTCTTCCATTATCTAAATCTGCGAAGGAGTCTTATAATCCCAGCGTATCGGGCACAAAATCTTGGCCTCATGATCAACAATACATGGCTCTGCATTTAAGCAGACTCACCGGACATGAAGGTTCAATCTTTCGTATAACATGGTCCGCTGATGGATCAAAATTGGTGTCTGTTTCTGATGATCGCAGGTGAATAAGCTGGCTATCTTTATCTTCTATTATTTTTTTTTCAATGACATGAGGCTTTTAGTACATTGGCTGTTGTTATCCTAGGTCCTTAAGTTCTATAATAATTAGTGCATTCCTCATCGTTAGGACAGTGCTCGTGTCTGGATACTTAGTGATCAAAGGCAAGATTTTGGTGATCTCGGCGAGATTCCTGGTTATCATGTTGCAGCAAGCCTCACATTGTTTGGACACAGTGCTAGAATCTGGGACTGCTATATCTCTGATTCCGTAAGTTTCTTATTTTCTGTTTTTTTCTTGATTGGTTCTATGTATATGATTAGTATATACTATCCGCTATCATATTTAACGCATTACCACTCTTTTGTTGAGTGGGTTGCACTGCTTCTGCTGCATGTGTTTTGAGGTCCATAGTTGGAGATGCTGCTTGACATACTTGGGCATATTGTGTGTTCAGCTTATATATTCATATTATCTTGCACTTTTTGATTCATAGTAGCCTTGATGGTTATCAGTATATTTTTAACTTTATAGTTCTGGAAAGAAACATAGCTTGCTCATCACATTATCCTCAAACAATTATCTTTACAGAAACATAGCTTACTATTCTAATCTTGAAATAAGTTTCATCCGATAAACAAGTTCATCCAGCTCCAATTTATATTTTATTATTGGAAGTGCCTTAAACAAGGGAAAAAACCAGTGTGGTAGTGATCTAGTAATGTGCTACTTAATTGTTTTGTACCTTTGGTGAGGTGCCTCCACTCCAGCACCCCTGCCTGGTGGCAGAATGTTGGTGATATCAATAGGAGTGTTCATCTCAATGCTGAGAATCGTGCTGCATAGTCAACCCTGTTTTGATGGTTAATATCAAGTACCGTAAGAGATAGATTGGATACACTTTTTGGGTCTTCACAGTTTACATTTAAATCTACATCTCTAAGAGACGCAAATATGCATGTCAAGCCAAGGATAAGTCTTTGGATGTGGTGGCAAACAATCCAAGCTGGCTCCCACTTTAATGGCTCAGCCTTAATACGCCAGTATATTACTTGGTTACATTTAAAAGGCTTCAGTATTCAAGTTCATGCAGTATGTGATGTGTAGGTATTTCTGTTGCTTAATAGGCAAAAAAGCATATTCTACATGGTGAGATGCTTGTCTTGATTTAAAAATTTGGTAGTGTCCTCAAGTGTTGGGCCCTTGTAGGATCATGTTTTTCAAATTTTGCTGGGTATATGCACATAAAACAATTATTTTGTCACTGTTTATCATATTCTAAAATTCATATGAGCATTCATGCATTTGCCATTGTTTCAATCCTTGTAATGAATTAAAGACGACCACTTGTAAGCTAAGATATTCATCGCACCAGTTTTTTTTGAAAAGTTATAGGTGATTTGTCCAAAAGTAGTCATCTTTCAGATTTGTAAAGAAACAAACAACTTTCTTAAATATCAATAGTCAGAGAGTTGAGAAGTACTGAGACCTTCTTCCAAGGGACCAGATTTTCATCATCGAGTAAAAAAGAAAAAAAAAAGAAACTGAATGGATCTGTGAGATCATCTTAAGGATGCAAGGAATCTCCTTGGAATTGCGACTTTACTATTGATAGATGAATAAATGATGTTGTGATGGTTATATTAGGTTCGACCTATTTAGAAAGTTCTGACAGAATGTAAAAGTGCCTCGGATAATATATTTGAATTAACTTGTGGTATATTTTCTCATGAACTTTTTGTGATAGGAGACTGTACCATTAGTTCTCCAGTCCATAAATAAACAGTCTTATCTTAATAATCAATGTGAGAGAAAAGCTTTTTTAATGAAAACTATATATAAGGAACTGTTATACACAAAGTAGGTTGGGGAGATTGGCATGTGGAAGCATTTGCATATGAGCATTTTGTGCTATTAGACGAAATCTTTAACTATAGATAAATGAATTAGGTTGCATATGATTCCTATTTATCTGTATTGCAGTCATACTTTGTCAAGTTGAGGTAATTGAATGACAGAGCTTACATTCAGTGCAATGGCACATTTTCAATCACAACCCTGTTTTATTCTGAGAAACATGGATCTCTGATTGCTACTTCAAACTGAATTTGCCATTTAGATAGTTATTACAGCTGGCGAGGACTGTACATGTCGTGTGTGGGGAATGGATGGTAACCAGTTAATGATGTTCAGGGAACATATGTAAGTAGTTGATATATTGTACTGAATTAAACATCATAAATTAATGGATCTTTTGGTTAGCTTATATAAACTGCTATTGCAATTGTGATTCGTCTAGTGGAAGAGGAATATGGCGATGTGAATATGACCCAAGCTCTTCCCTTCTTGTTACTGCTGGATTTGATTCTGCAATCAAAGTGCATCAACTCCATTTCTTTTCATATGGCGAGGCAGCAGAACAGAATGTGGTGTCCAATGAGCCAAAGGACCAGAAAGAAATCTTTCAAATTTGTGCTCCTAAAGTATCAAAACATCTTGGTCTGATGGACAGGTAATATTTACTTTTGATTTATTTTACCTTCAGGTAATGTACCTTCCTTTCCTTTCAATTAAGTGTGAAGGGATGATATTAAATAGAAAATTGGGAAAAAAGAAAGGTTAGCCTCCTTTACTTTTGATTTTTTACCACTCTTTATTTCTCGAAGCTCGATCTCCCCCAAGATAAACCATATGCCAAGAGAAACCATGAACCAGAACAGAACTTGCCCCACCCATGAGTAAATATTTCGTTGTAGCCTCGTTAGACTATACACTTCTCTTGGTCATGTTTTCAAAAATTGCCAAAATGAGATGGTACGATTGGTACCGTATTGTTTCAATGCAAAGCCGACATACTATTGATGCCGGAATGCCGCAATAGCCGTAGCGGTACATGCCGGTGTGTACCAGTGGACAATATCGGCCATACTAGTCCGTGCTGGTGTGCACCGGTGGTATATTACCGACCACACCTATCAATATCAATGGGTTTATAATTTTTTGCAAGTTGTTGGTTTTGGTACGTACTGTCAATACCAGTATAGTACCAATGCTGTACTGTTCTGATGAAAAAGTGTACAAGGTTTGATCCTGGTTTTAAAATCCTGCTCTTAGTATATCCAGATAATAGCTAGGAGCATAAATTGAAACATTCTGGAGCTACAAAGATAGTTATTTAGTTGTTAGCACCAAATGTTATACTAGTATATATTCTAGGACTAATCAACTACTAAATGGATAATGTGAACTAATCCTATGTTTCATTATATAATGAAATAATGAAAATAGAAGAAAATGAAAACATATAGGAAATACAACATATAAAAATAGAATTAATATATCAATGCAATAATACAAAATAATTTCAAAACTGAAAAATTTAACTAGCCATATGGGGTAAAATATCTATGAATTTCTAGAATATTCTATTCAAAGTTTTTTTTCATTAATATCCACTTAGAAGATCATTGCTTCTACTGATTTGATGCTTTGCAAGCTTTATAGTTTGTTTTAACATACTAGTATGGTTAAATAGTCACTTGATTTTCTTTGAAGAAAGTAGAATTCTAGCATTGGTGAAGTTGGCAATGTAGTGTTTCTTTACATTTCTGAGTTCTTAACCTTATCATCTTGAACTTAAAGGTGCATTTTGGGAAGAAGATATAAACTCGTATTCTTACAAATTCTAAGTTTGGTGTGGTCTTGAAATCAGAATTCTAGGCTTCAAAGATGCTCCGATAGAGCATCTTTGGAGTATATGTTGGAGTACTTGCACATGCATCTGTTAGGGGAAATATTAAAGTACATGCACACATGTATGGAATGGAATGTTGACGCCAGCCAGCTTGAAAGATAATCATGCTATCAGCAAGTGAGGAAGGACTAAAAAGCAAAAAATTCAAATCAATCTCTCCAAATTTCATGGACAGGAAACATCTTCTTATCATTGCATGCTTAACTCTTCATTGCAGCTGTATTTCGTTGATACTTCTTGGTCCAGCTCCTAATAGTAGACTATAGTTTAAATTTGAAATCTTTAGTTTTTGATCAGTCATGTAATGTCAGGTTTTACTTTGACTGGACTCTTAAGTGAACAGTAATGCATGACAATAGTCGAATAGTCCTTTCATCAAGGTCCAATGTTATATATGTTGGAATAACTCTCCTCCTCCTCCATTACTTTCTTGTATGAGTGAGTGACTATTCTTCTTTACACTCAGCAACAATGCATTAAAACAGCAGCAGACTCTGCACAGTAAAATTGAACCAGAGTATAAACACCATATCCATTAAATGTAAAACATGTTGCCCATTCAATTGCTGCATGAAGTTCCAAGTTCATAATCTTTCCATATGACGTCTTACTATCTGTGTTGTTGCAGCAAAAGTGAATATGTTCGATGCCTACAATTCACTCGAGAAAATATACTTTATGTTGCCACAAATAATGGCTTCCTGCATTGTGCTGAATTGTGTAGTCCTTGGAATGTGAGATGGACTGAACTTGCGCAAGTAAGTGGATACGCACCAATCATTTGTATGGATATAATGGTCATGAACTCTTCAGAGCATTCGTTGGATATTGTTGCTGTTGGAGATGGTAAAGGAAATGTGACAGTAATCAGACTAATCAATGATGATTCCACCCCTAGAATGGCATTATCTTTCACCTGGTCAGCAGAGAAAGAGAGACAACTGCTAGCAGTATACTGGTGCAAGTCTTTAGGATGTAGGTAAGTAATATTACGTTATATTATGCTCCACCCATTTGAAATTCTTAACCAATACTTGATTGCTCTTTGTTTCCTTCATGCAGCCACCTTTTCACTGCTGATCCTAGAGGAACACTGAAGTTGTGGAAAATAAAGGATGCTTTACTATCTGATGCTCATGATACTATTGCAGATCCTAAAGTATTTCTTATTGCAGCATACACATCATGTTTTGGGGCACGAATCATGTGTATCAATGCATCAGTTGAAGAGGAGGTAATAATTTGTGTTGCGTGTATATAAATCTAATCAGCAATAGCCTAGTGTATATACTATAATGAGAAAACAAATAATGTATCTGACAAACTGCTTCATACAATCTTCATTATTTCTACCTTGTTCATGTCATATCTCTTGACCATATCAAAAGGATCTATGGATTTCATCTCCCCTCCTTTTGTTTTGCTTTCTGGTGGATGGTGTAGCTCATCTTATGTCAGCTATTTCTTTCCTCTTCGTTTAGATATTTTTCCAATGAATGGATGAACACAGTGTTGCTCCTTCATCACATGAGCTTATGATGCATAACCAATGAGATAGATCTACCTACTTTTTTGCCTTTTAGTCTCTTTCCTAACTTCCTGAGTGCTGAGTCAGGTTAAGAGGATGATAGTACCTCGATCCATAAAGTTGGAACCTTTTGATGTAATGTAGATTAAGTTAGACTAAACTTAATAAACCAACTCAAGATTGTTGTGTTAGACATGGCAATACGTCGTGGACAAAACAATTTGGTCTGCATTCATAGATTTTCTTTTTGTATTGTTTCTATTATGTAATATATCTTTTGCACATGCAACCCTATGTGGTTTGAGCATGTATAATTTAGATATGCATCTCATTCTTAGTTTGCTGCTATATATCTTTTACATTGGAGTGACTTTGCATCATTGTGAATGCAAGTCTGGAAAGTTGGCATGATTCATAAAAGGTTTACTCTAGGTTGAAAACATGTCTCAGTTATCCGCTTAATCCTTTTGAGTGGGTCAGAATAAGGCTTTATTTTTGTTTTCTAAAGTCTGTCAAGAATTATTTCCTTGATGCAAAAGTTAATAAAAGGACATTGAATTCTGTTATTGCATAATTGACCGTGACTTCCTTGTAGATTCTGATATGTGGTGACAAACGTGGTAATCTTACTGTCTTTCCCTTGTCGGAGGGCTTGATGGCATCAAGTTGCAGTGAGACAGTGGAGATCCCTGTTATTAATCATTTTAAAGGTGCCCATGGGATTTCTAGTGTCACAAGCATTTATATTGGTACACCAAATCTTGGCCATGTTGAAATACACACGGTAAGACAAAATTTGAACATGGATTGTGCCACCAAAAATAAGGACTGAAATCTGTTATGTTTCTCACTGCTTTTACAGACTGGAGGAGATGGATGCATTTGTAACTTTAAGTATGACAAGAATTTGCAAGAACTGGAGTTTATTGGGATGAAGCAAGTGAAGGAGTTAAGTACAGTCCAATCTGTTGTCACCAAATCGAACTGCGAGGAGGACTTAGCACTTGGCAGTTACACACTAGGTTTTACATCTGTAGATTTTATCATGTGGGACTTAACAAATGAGACAAAGGTGCTTGTTCCAGTCTGAAATGTTAGAGCTTTTGTTGTAAATTACATGCCATTCTTTATGCAATTCTAATGCGCCTCTATACATGATTTGCAGATAATACAGATTCCTTGTGGGGGGTGGCGCCGTCCATATTCTTATCATCTTGGTGCAGTACCTGAATACCAGAACTGTTTTGCTTATCTGAAGGTTTGTAGCTGTTACTTGTTCTCGCACTTGTTTAGTAAGTTGCTTCACTTAACCAGCCTCTTTGATAAGCAGTACAGAGAAATTTCACAAAAACTTTGTGTGCAATGTTTCATCAGGCCTTTGAGGGGTTTGAAAATCTTTGGTTCACTATCTTTTTGCACATGAATATTCTGTAACAATTCAAATGTTATCATTAGCTAGTATAGTGAATCAAGAAGGTGCATGAATTTTACAGTGAAATGAAGATGCAATGCAATAAGGTTGCATCGCTGTTTAGGAGGAAACATATAAAGTTAAGTGACATGAAAATTTGATTATTGGTAGCAAAGGAAACAATTTGAAGTTTAAATGATTAACATGGTGGCACATATACAATCTGCATACTTGATCCTTTTAGAATCTGAGAGAAGAAATTTGCCATCCTTAATTATACATATATGGGTATTGTGTGATATCCAAAGGACTGACATTATTGTGCATTCTTAGAGAATATTTAGATTTCTTTGAATGTGTTGCTTTTTTCCATTTTCATCTGTCATTGTCTATGTTATAACTCCTTTAAATATTCAGATCTGATATTTTTTTTCCATATATTTTCTTTTTGCTACCATAGCTTGTATTTTCTGTATATTTCCACACGATATTGGTGAATGATGCTTATCAATATTGTATCATTATCATGCCATATAAAGCGTTAGCTTTTTTGTGCTGTCAGCTCCTATTCTCATTGCATCGACCAAATAAAGTTCAGATATCTGTTTCTAATTGCTTCCTCGAAAAAGTCAAAACACATGTCTGCCACTATGAAACACCCAATCACTATCAGCAAAAAATGAATAGGAAACAGAATCCTTTGGTACATCAGCTACTCGCCTTTTTATATATTGGAAGCTTATCTTTGTGTTCAATTGTGTTTTCATTTAAAGCACTCAAGGTTTTGACTTACGTTTTGTAAGATATAACGCTTACATGCATAAATTCCTTCCACAAGGCTCAACAAGCTAACCATATAAAATATCAAAGGTGGAAAGCTCCTAGTGAAAATGTTAAATTAAAATTCAATTAAGTTCTTCGGTCAAGGATATACCTCATGATTCCTTAAATTTCATCAAAACCATGTTTTCTAAAGTTCAAAACTGTCTGTAAGTGTTCTGAAGGACATGGTTCTTTCTTTCTTTATCACTCTGTAATCTTAGATTCTGCAGAATTAAGTGCATATTCATATCTACCTTGCTTTGTGTGCCAGTCCAGAGCTTGTAATATCACTAATGTATGTTAAGTTTTGATAGTTCCCCCTATTCCATGACCATGCACTTCCTTGAGGAAGCTTAAAGCTTAATATGGACTGCATTTTTGCCAACTAAGCCGGCAGTAGTATGATATTAAAATAATATGTCTCTCTTTTCCAGGATCACACCATTCATATTCACAGATTATGGTTGTCCTCTGTGGAGAGTAAGTTATTTCCTCAGGTTCTGCACATGCAAAGTCATGGAAGAGAGATGCATTCGCTACGTTTCATTTTTCCGGAGTTGCAGTCAAATCTAAAGAGAAGCCGTTATTTATGGGTTGCAACAGGCTGTGAAGATGGAACTGTGCGATTAACAAGGTTGGACTATGTGATTTTATTTCTGAATAAAGCTTGAACTGTGCGATCAACTTCATTATATCATGTTAATGTTGATTCATGACTTTTGGTAGAAAGTTATTTACAAGTTATTTATCATCTCCATCCCCTTCTTTCTTCCCTTTTGCAATTTTGACTTACGCAACCCTAAGCTCATGGAATATAATATCTGCAATCTTGATTCTAGACAAGGAGATTTGACTAGGATGTGTCAATTTGATAAGAGAATTGATAGATCAAATATGTTGTATTGATGGCCGAAATGGGTTGCAAAGAAGTCGTGTGAACGATGAACTATTGCAAGTTGAGTAGGCTTCATGATAAACCTAGAGGGAAATGAGAAAGTACGCATGTAAGGAAGCTTATAAATTACGAACTGTGCCGATGATAAAGAATTATTCAGTTGACTATTGGATGTGCATTACATGTCATTGTCTGTGCTTCTAAATTGCATCTCTGGTTGAGGTTGAAGGGTCTGAAAAGAGGAGGGGATGCCAGTAATGTCTTACAAGTAACAAGAAGGAATTAGGGATGAATTCCGTTGCTGATTATTTTTCCTTCAACAAAACTCACAGAATGTAGGATTCATATAGCTGAATGTGAATAGATTGGATATAGCTGCGTTATGTTTATCATTGTCTCATCATACCTTGCACATAGAATTAAAAAGAATGATGTTTGCTAGACCTGACAGGGAAGGATCCTGCATATATTTACTCTATGTCAGTTAACAGGTGATACCTTCAGTGCAATTTTTGAATTATTGAGTCACTTTGTCGTAAATATTGCAATTTAACTTTCATTGTTTTATTCAAAGACCAGGAAACTTTAAGCTAATGGATGATAACTTTCAATATGATTGCTATTAGCAAGAACTTCCTAGACATTCCTCACAGTTTGTCAGTCTACAATAGTTTAATGTGATACTTGTCCATTTCTTCAGGACATCTGCCATGTTTAAAATGATTTATATACATCCCAATTTCCTTGAAGGAAATGTTTTTGAGGGATTTTCTTGTTGCCTTCATCTACACGATTCAAGAATAAATTTATTCAGTTTCATTTCCTTTCTCCATAAACATGTCTAGAAAAATGACATGGCTGACATTTACTGATTTTCTATTAACCCCATAGAGCATTATATGATATATGGTGAAAACTTAGGAGCATGCAATCAAGTTCATGAGCATATCAAGAGGCTTAGGAATTGGAAGAATTGGTAAAAGTAATGGAGAAATAGTTGTAGTTATTTGTTTACAATGAAAACTAGAGCTAGCCCCTTAGAGGATAATTCCAATCAGTGTGGAAATGTTGGAAGAAAAGAAGATATAGAACTAAATGGAAGTGAGGAGATAAGGGATAAGCAAAACTTCCATTGGTATTGAATGCTGCCCGTGACCAAAACAGTTGGCAAGAAAGAATTAATGATGCTGAGCCCCAAGATGTATAGGATAGATATTTTATGGTCATGATATATGATAGCATGTGAAATCACGAATAAACCAAGTAGATACATTCCCATATTAGGTTTCTTGATTTTGTAAACATGTTAGAATCTGCAAGCTAATTTGTATGTGCTTAAGCTTGTGCATGTTGAATATTTGCATGTTGTCTTTTCATTTTTCATTTTTCATGTTGGATGACTTCAAATTATTTTAAAAACATTATTTAACCAAGTTAGGCTAAACCCTGGATCTGTGTGATGCAGATACACACCTTTTGACATCAGAAGTTGGTGTGAATCTAAGTTGCTTGGTGAACATGTTGGTGGATCAGCTGTGAGGTCTTTATGTTTCATACCAAAGATTTATACATTCAGATGTGAAACTTATAATGGCTCTGGCAAATGTAAACGCCATCCTTCAGTGCCTAGGAAAGATGACCAGTTCTTACTTATATCTGTCGGTTCCAAGCAGGTCTTAACTTCTTGGCTTTTTCGAAATGAGACACCAGGCAGTGAACTAGCAAATTTAAATGGGATACTTGCAGAATCTGAATGTATGTCCGTTCCTTCCAAACGAGATTTTTCATCAATATCTTTTCAGTGGCTCTCCACGCATATGCCACCAAAGTTTTCTGGCAGTCAACGCAGGGTGGAAAAGCTGATGGAAATTTTTGAAAAGGAGAAGTCTTCCACTATAGAATCTACCCCATTTTGTAGATCACATTCAGTTGAAAACAGGGTGCAAGAGGTCAAATCTGCCTTCATTGATCAAACTGAAAATGACTGGAGATACCTGGCTGTCACTGCTTTTCTTGTGAAACATACAGATAGCAGGTAAACTTACATGATATCACATTCTAGTTTCCATTATTCCCAATTTCTGGGTGGAGCTCTGTATTTTCTTTATTTTATGCTTATAACTCTATAATTTCTTTTTTGTTTGATTGATTCAACCTGATCATATATATTTCCATTTAAAATAATAACACAGTTTAGTGTTTCTTCCTTGATACATCAGGTTAACTGTGTGTTTCATAGTGGCAGCTTGTTCTGATGCTACACTTATGCTGCGGGCTCTTCTTTTGCCTTATCGGTTGTGGTATATAATTTTCATCAAAGTGCAATTGTTTTCATCTGTTCTCTTTTCCCTCTCTCCTTCAATAGTCTTTTCTCACAATGATGTCTGAGAAAAACTTGTGGCAGTATCCTTTTAATTATTTCCTTCTACTTATGATTCCTTTCTTATCGACATGCGGTTTTGCAGGTTTGATGTTGCTCTATTGGTTCCACAAACATCCCCAGTTCTAGCACTACAACATGTTGTTGTTGCTGGGCGTTCCCACTCTAAAGGTGAGTAGTTTATCACAGTAGTTTGGTAATATCTCTAACTCATTCCTTAGCACAACCTTAGTTAGATACAAAGCATGTGCAGATTAAAAGTAGTTTAAGGTCATTTTCATGGTGTCATATTTGGCGCATTAGGAAATTAATGCAGTAAACAATTTGTGGAACTGAGGCGAAAAATGAATGGAGTTTAATGTAGTTGGGGAAGAAATAATTTGATAAAATATCCGGGACTCCGGAGTGGAGCACACTGAGGAAAGCAATGGAATATCAATCCACAATATTTTTCCCAGTTCTGTTCTGTTTGTATAAAATTTTAAGGTCGTTAGCATTTGCATGTTCATGCGCTCAAGAGTGTTTTCCAAGCATTTTGCTGTTGAAGGGAATGTTTTCCAAGCATTTTGCTGTTTAAGGTCGTTAGCATTTGCATGTTCATGCGCTCAAGAGTGTTTAGCATTTTGGCATCCTAAACATCTTTCCCTGGAATGCTTGTAGATGCGTGAAAATTGAGCGCATTAGCAGGTTTTATTGTTTCCATTTGAAATAAATAACGTCAGCAGGTTCATATAAGCATGAAATTTTAAAATGTTTCTAATACAGAATCAACCATGATGTTTGGGTCTGTCTATCTGCATACTGCTTCTCCATAACCATTCTATTGCCTTTGCCTGTTTGCAGATGATTCTCACAACAGAAATGTGTATATTGTTATTAGTGGATCTACAGATGGAAGCATTACTTTCTGGGATCTTACAGAAATTGTTGAATGTTTTATGCACCTACTTTTGGAGATTCAACCACAAATGCTTATTGATTTTCAAAGACGCCCTCAAACAGGAAGAGGTAGCCAAGGTGGGCGATGGTGGAGATCAATGACAACTCAATATTCAAAAAAGGTTATGCAACATGCTTCTAGTAGAATTAAAGTTGGCAGTGATGTTAATGGCCCAAGCCCAGATAAAACTGCAAATAAGGGTTTATCGGTGCAAGAAACTGATGCTGCGAACAGTGAAACA
The DNA here is from genome assembly GCF_009389715.1 of Phoenix dactylifera. Lineage (NCBI taxonomy): Eukaryota > Viridiplantae > Streptophyta > Magnoliopsida > Arecales > Arecaceae > Phoenix > Phoenix dactylifera. The sequence continues at coordinate 3,120,552 of NC_052392.1, forward strand.
AGCTGTCGAGAAACAATGGGGAGCTGCCATATGCCAGAACGAGTTTCCAATATGTTGGCTTCTGAAATACATGAAGTACGACCCTTCTATGTCTTAAATTCTGTTCACCAATCAGGTGTCAACTGTCTGCATATTTCAGAGATGAAGGATTGCTTTCATTCAAGATCTGAAGGAGCTTACTGTGTCTTGAGTGGTGGAGATGATCAGGCAGTGCACTGTGTTTGCTTTAAGTTGGAAGTGCATTTGACAGACCTGGTTTCAAAACCCGGTGATCTTGGAAAGCAGGATGGGACAGTTCAGCAGCCATTGGGTATTCCACTGTGCATTTATTTTTCATATTTCTTACATCCCTTGGCAGTTCAGTAAATGAAAATTTATTTCTTGCAGGATCCAACTTCACCAGGAAGCGTTCTGATCTCAGTTTGAATAATGAAACTATGCTTAAAATAGTCAATCAAGATAGAGTTGCATCGGCTCACAGCTCAGCAGTGAAAGGTAGCTGCTAATTGTTCTTGTTTTTGTGCTTTTTCCACCGACTCATGGAGTCCTTCCACTTTCACCATGCCCAGCAATGCGAGTGCTCACTGCAACGTTAAAAGGGCACGTGGTTCTCACTTTGTTGCTTTGTTATGTAGGTATCTGGACAGATGGTATTTGGGCTTTCTCTACTGGTCTTGATCAACGGATCAGATGCTGGCAGATTGACCATTGTGGTAAACTAACCGAGCGTGCCCATTTGATCATTAGTGTGCCGGAGCCAGAAACGATGGATGCCATGGTCTGTGACAGGTAAAGCTCTTTGAGGATCTTTTCTGCTTTTCAGTTAATGTTTCTTGTATGAACCTGGTTGGCTAATATATCATTGATTCTTGCTATCTGGTCATCCAAAGAAACACATATCAAATTGCAGTAGGTGGCAGAGGCATGCAAATGGTTGAGTTCTATGCTTCTGATGAGGAGGATTAGTAAATCTTGGTGTCCTTTTACCCGTAGTTCTGCAGGTTCTGAAACTTGCTAAGACTTTTCAAGTTCATTAATTGTATTTTTCATAGTTATAAATATTCGTTTTCACTCATTTTCTTCCTTTATTCTAACCTTGAAAAAAATCCAGAAAAGTAGTGTTTTCTATGTTCCAGTATTAATGCTCTCGTCCTTGCAGATATACTTTGGACTGACGTCCTAAGAGACTATCTTGTTATTGACTTTTGGGGTAATATTGAAGAGCATGCTCTTGAAAATAATTCTGATTCAGTGCAACAATTCTTATGCTTCATTTATTCTCAAAGAGAACTTGTAGATGCTGATGATAACTATTCAGCATATTGTGAAAAATTTTGCAGTCAACTTAAATGCAGATGCAGGTTTGAAGAAAGGCTTTGTTTCCATCTATTAAAAATCTAAGAGCTCAGGGTTGAGTTGGTCTTTGTAACCAAAGTTGTGTCCCGACTTACCCCTGTAAAAATATTTATTTGGTATAACTGCAGAATTTTCATGTAACATATGCAAACATAAACAGCATAAGAAAATACGGTGCATGCCTCATTCTTTCTTAAGAGTAACTTCAGCTTTACACAAGAATTTATCCTGCCACTTCTTTATTTAAAATTCCAGTCTTGTGATATACTACACAGTATCATCATTAAATTTGGTCATTTCATGTCCAGAAAACAAATCCAGTTATATGTTCTCTTTGGAACTGTTGCTTGGCTTCAGGAGTTGTAGAGAATATCATTCCGACATTTTACTTTTGTATGGTGAGTCTGAGACTAATTTCTTCTTTATGGCGGCTATGTATTTTATTCGGATATGGGCATTGCCGTGGGATTGAGGGCTCAAAGGCAGTGGCTTGCTTGCCCGCTAAAGATGGGAAGAGAGAGCCATGGCTTGTGGCTCAATATTTCCAACAATACTTTTAAATAAATAATTCAAATAATAATATTTTTTTTCACTCTATTTATTTGTCATTTATGGCATATTTACATAAACACGGTTAATATTGGATATTTCAAATATTAAAATATATTTACATAATTTAGTAAATATTTTAAAATTAATTATTCATATATTAGAAAATATATTCTTTATTACAAATAAATTTTATTTGTAATACAAATAATATATTATTATTAATAAATCCTATGTTAGATTTTTTTGATAACTAATAAGTATTTGGTAATCATTTACCGCTAATTAATATATTAATATATTAAATAATTAATACTTATAATTATTATTAATCAATATGTTAATGTATTTATAATATATTTTCGTTGCAGGCTTTTTAGAAGCGCCACTATGTTTTCATGTTCTCTGCGGAACAAGGTGGCAAAAGGTTCAGAAAGCTGGCGTGGAAGTCCATTCCCAAAAGCGTCGCAAGCACGGTCCGCTTTCCTTACCACTGAGTCCATATAGGACTAGAGAAAGGCACGACTTGCAGTATCTTGATGCTTTCGAGCTCATACATTTTTTTTTATTTCTTATGAAAATAGAACTCTAGCACCACTGAGACCCCTTACACAGGAGACGGTCAACAAAGCTTTCATAGTGGAGAAAAGGCTCCATAAATGCTAGGCAGAGAGAAATCTCCTAGGAAGCAGACTAGATCTGATATATAGAATTTAGTCTCGAGATGCTACCAGATGTTTTAGATGCGAGAGCTGTATTATCAACGAGAATGTATATAGCTTGAAGATATAAACTGTTTTGCATGCTTGTGTGGGAGGAGGTGTTGATCTAGCAAGATGCTTTATAAAATATTTAAATCACATAAAAAAAAAAATCAAACAATTATAATAAAATAGTTGTAAGAAAATATCTGGCCTGTGAGGTGTGAGAGGCACGCCAAGAGACGCACTGTCCTAAAGCCGTTGTTGCCTCCCCACGTGCAGGTATTGGCGGTCAGCGACGGCTCCAAGATACAACCCAAACGGCTCACAGCGGGTCTAATCTACAGTGCACGTCTGTAGTAGGCAGATTACCTAGTCTATATCGGTTGCCCAAAATATAAAATAATATAGAAAATTATAAAAGAGAGAATGGTGGTAGAGAGAAACAATGAGAGCAAGAAGAAGACTCTTGTATATGTATTTTTATTAGATGTAGGGAATGGCTCTTTTATAGGCCTTGTGTAATCCAACCATCACGGTTGAATACTTATGGCCTCATTAAGGCCATAATGAAAGATAATGGGAAGTTTTGAAACTTCCAAATGGAATTTGAAATACTTAAATGTTACAACAACTCTTTTAAAAATTTGGGGGTTACAAATCTTTTTTATTTACACCTCTTTAAAACTTTTCAAAATTCATTCAAATTCCAACAGTCCCCCACAAGTTTCAAAACTTTATAAAATCATGTACATATATATATAGAGGAATTTGGGCAGCTTTATACTATGCAATGAGTGCAGGTGTCTTCTGGACTTGAACCTACACTTAGTGTTGACAGTTCTAACCTGAAGGATCATAGTGAACTAAGTCTTGAACTAGACCCTTTGGACCAGATTTTAACATGCCACACACATAGTATTGATATAGACTTGGTGCGGGTTAGCGCTATTTATGGCCATGCGCTGAATCTTGATTCTCATGAGAGTTATTAGAGAACAGCCCAATTCTCATAGTCGCGGCCTCACGACAACTCTCATTTAGGTGAGTCCTCCAAGAATACATGTGACCTGTATCCTGCAGGAGTATGCCTGCCTCGGGCTCATTCAGGGTAACACCCTTCCTTAACGTCACATATCAAAGCACTATTGCCATAGGGATGAGCATGAGACTTTCTCTTTAAAAGTAGTGCTGAAATGAGTCACGCAATATGGATTGTTTCTACCCATTGAACCTTCTTCATGGGATCTCCAATCACAAAGGTTGGGTTACCTCCCTAGGTGACTCCCTTATGGGCTTAAGCCCATCCCCCTCGACAAGTCAATGATAGCTCTCTTAGAAAGAGATTTGGTCAGCTGATCAGCTATATTTTTCTCAGACTTTACAAATTCCAAAGACACAATATTCTTATTCAATAGGCTTTTAACTGATTTATACCTCACTTGCAAATGCCTATTCATTTTCTTATTGGTATGTGCTTGCCCTACTAACTCTATTACTGCCTTACTATCACAATGTATGGAAATGGCAGGTATGGGTTTATTAACTAAAGGCATGTCAAGCATCAAGTTCTTCATCCACTCAGCCTCAGAGCAAGTTGTATCTAAAGCTATAAGTTTTGACTCCAAAGTACTGCGAGAGATAATAGTTTGTTTCTTAGATCCCCAAGATATTGCTGCTCCACCCAAAAGAAATACATACCCTGAAGTGGACTTTACATCCATATTGTCTGTTTTCCAATTCGCATCACTATACCCTTCAACTACATTCGGAAATCCCTTATAACACAATAAGTATTCCAAGGTTCCTCTAAGATATTTAAAGACTCTCTCTAAAGCAACCCAATGATCTTTGCTAGGATTATGAGTATATCTACTAAGTCTCCCAACAGCATATGCTATATCAGGCCTAGTTTTATTTACTATGTATAACAATGATCCAATCATTTGTGAGTACTTCAGTTGAGATACTGGTTCACCATTATTTTTCTTCAAATGCACATTTAGATCATATGGTATTGATATAGATTTACAATCAAAATAATTAAACTTTTTTAACATCTTTTCTATTGTACTGGTTTGATTAAGAGTAATTCCATTAGGTGTTCTTTCCAACTTCATTCCTAAAATTACATAGGCTTCTCCTAAATCCTTCATGTCAAGCTTTCTAGAAAGATAAGACTTAACATCATTTACTATCTCCAAATTTGTCCCAAATATTAATATATCATCAACATAAAGACATAAGATCACATGTTCTCCATTACTCTCTTTGTAATACACACACTTATCATATTCATTAATCTTAAAGTCATATTCTAAGATCACTTTATCAAACTTCTCATGCCATTGCTTAGGAGCTTGTTTTAAACCATACAAGGATTTAACTAACTTACAGACCTTATGTTCTTGACCTTTAACTACAATACCTTCAGGTTGCTCCATATATATCTCTTCATTTATGTCTCCATTTAGAAAGGCAGTCTTAACATCCATTTGATGAATCACTAGATTATGCACTGATGCTAAAGCAACTAAAATTCTAATCGTAGTTATCCTAGATACAGGTGAATATGTATCAAAGTAATCTATTCCTTCCTTTTGTGTAAAACCTTTAGCTACTAGTCTAGCTTTGTACTTGTCTATGGTTCTATCAGGTTTTAACTTCTTCTTGAACACCCATTTACACCCAATAGCTTTATTTCCAAGAGGTAAATTAGTTAACTCCCAAGTGTTATTTTGAATAATAGACTCTATCTCACTTTGTATAGCTTCCTTCCAAAATGGAGCATCTAAAGAAGACATAGCTTTCTTATAGGTAGTAGGATCTCCTTCTGTTAAAAAGGTATAAAATTCGTCTCCAAAATTTTTCTCTATTCTAGACCTTTTACTCCTTCTTAACTCTAATTGTGTTTCTGGTTCCTTAGATGCACTTGTACTAGTGGAAGGTTTATCATTAGTAGATGATTTATCTATTACTTGGTGTGAAATTTTATTTTTATAAGGAAATATATCTTCAAAATAGGTAGCATCTCTAGATTCTATAACTGTGTTATTTGAAATTTCACTAATCTCAGAGTTTATAACTAAGAATCTATTGGCACTACTATTTTGAGCATACCCTATAAAGACAGCATCTATAGTTTTAGGCCCTATTTTCTTTCGCTTAGGCTCAGGGATTGCTACTTTAGCTAAACACCCCCACACTTTCAAGATTTTAAGATTAGGTGTTCTTTTCTTCCAAATTTCGTAAGGGGTCTTATCATTATCTTTCACAGTTACTCTATTCAATATGAAACATGCAGTAAGAATTGCTTCTCCCCACAAATTCTAAGGTAGCCCAGAACTTATCAACATCGCATTAACCATATCTATTAAAGTTCTATTCTTTCTTTCAGCTACTCCATTAGATTGAGGAGAGTATGGCGGAGTTATTTCATGTACTATTCCATATTTCTCACAGAAGATGCTAAAATTAGTAAGGGTATACTCACCTCCTCTGTCGGATCTGGGTTTCTTAATCTTTCTTTCTAATTGATTCTCTACTCTGGTCTTATAAATCTTGAATTTATTAAACACATCATCTTTAGTTTTTATTAAGTACACATAGCAGAATTTCGAACAATCGTCTATAAAAGTCACAAAATACTTATTTCCTGTTCTAGTAGGTGGTCTGTTCGAATCACATACATCACTATGTATGAGCTCTAAGAGTTGAGTGTTTCTTTCTACAGACTTATAAGGCCTTTTAGGTTGTTTGGCTTGTACACACACTTCACATTTATGTTTGAAGTTTAGATTGGACTTAGGGACTAAGTCTAGATCCATCATTCTTTTAATTTTCTTTAAGTGTACATGTCCCAATCGTTCATGCCATACATTAGAAGATTCAACATTGAAAACACTTGAAGAGATAACTTTAACTTCTGAAAGTACATTTAATTTAAACAACCCCTCACTAATAAATCCTTTCCCAACAAATACATTATTTTTTAAAATTACAACTTTATTGGATTCCATAACAACCTCGTATCCTTGTTGGACTAAGGATGACCCACTAACTAAATTTCTTCTGATTTTTGGAACATGTCGCACTCCTTTCAAAGTTAAGATCTTTCCAGATGTCATCTTCAAATCTATGTCTCCAACTCCAAGCACACGTGCAACAGCGTCATTACCTAATGTTACACTTCCTCCATTTGATTTCTGATAAGTTTTAAAATAACCATGATCAAAACAAATATGTACATTAGCTCCAGAATCTAACCACCAATCTTTATTTCCATAAGTAAAATTAATAGAAGAAGAACTAAAGTTATACCTAAAGGATGGCTCGGCTGAATTCTCTTGATCCATCAACATATAGACTTGGGCCTTTGGATCTCTTTGATAGTGATTTGATTTGGGCTTGGGCTTATACTCCTCAGTCTTCTTGAAGAAGCAATCTTTCGCCATGTGATTAGTTCTCCCACAAACAAAGCATAGCCTTTTCTCACTTCCTTTGCCCTTGAATGTTTTATTATTATTATTATTACGGTATTGGAAGTTTTGGTTTTGGTTAGAACGATGGTGGAACCTATTATTTTTCTTGAAGTTCTTACCCCTATGTTGGAAATTATTTCTTTTGTAAAAATTCTTAGTATTATTTTTAACTAGGTTCACCTTAGGAGTCTTTTCATCCTCTTTCTTAGTATTGGCTCTATGTTTTTCCTCAACTCTAAGAGAGTTTATGACTTGGGTTAAGGATAACTCTCCTTGTTTATGCCTAAGGGTCCTAGCAAAATCATTCCAAGATGATGGCAGCTTATCTATAAGACAGGAGACTTTAAAATCTTCACTAAATTTGGTTCCCTTTTTCTCAACTCGTCTCAGAAGTTCTTGATACTCATGAATTTGATCTCCCACTAGTTTATTGTCTACCATTTTATAACTATTAAAATTTGAGACAGTGAACCGATCAATGCCAGCATCTATCATTCCATATTCAGCCTCTAAAGCATCCCAAAGTTCTTTTGCACTTGAGGTAGTGGCATGATACACATCATAAAGATGGTCAGACAAAGCACTAAGTATTCTATTATAGCAGTGATACTCTACTTGCTCATTAGTCATTCGAGAAGGTAACTCTTGATTAGACCGTGGTTCTTCTATTGCAGATACAAGTTCTAACACAGTCAACCAATATTTAAGTTGTCTTTGCCACCTACGAAAATTTTGTCCACTAAATTTTTCAAGCTTAATACTATTAGCTTCTTCCATATTTGCCATTCTAAATTTTAAACTCTAAGTTTTTAAAGTTTAAAAGGGCAGTAGAGTATTCAACTGTGAGAAAAAAAAAATAACAATAACGTCACTAATGAATAAATTTAAACAAGATGTTCCTAAGAGTATCTCTTAATAATATACTATGTAACAATAACTTTAAATAGTAAACTGTTTTTTTTAAAATTAAAACAGTAAACTGTTTTTTTTTTTTTGTTTAACAGTAAATTGTTTTCTTTGATTAAACAGTAAACTGTTTTTTTTTATTAAACAGTAAATTGTTTTTTTATTAAAACAGTAAACTGTTTTTTTTTTAAATTAAACAGTAAACTGTTTTTGTTAAAACAGTAGACCGTTTTTTTATTAAAACAGTAAACCGTTTTTTTTTAATTAAACAGTAAACTATTTTTTTTATTAAAACAGTAAACTGTTTTTTTTGTTCAAACAGTAAACTGTTTTTTTTGTTCAAACAGTAAACTGTTTTTTTTAACAGTAAATTGTTTTCTTTGATTAAACAGTAAACTGTTTTTTTTCTATTAAACAGTAAACTGTTTTTTTATTAAAACAGTAAACTGTTTTTTTTATTAAACAGTAAACTGTTTTTTTTTGTTAAAACAGTAAACTGTTTTTTTAATTAAAACAGTAAACTGTTTTTTTTAATTAAACAGTAAACTGTTTTTTTTGTTGATTAAACAGTAAACTGTTTTGTGTTAAAACAGTAAACTGTTTTTTTTATTTGATTAAAACAGTAAGCTGTTTTTTTTTAATTAAACAGTAAACTGTTCTCTTTAATTAAGCGGTAAACTGTTTTTTTTTATTAAACCGTAAACTTTTTTTTTATTAAAACAGTAATCTGTTTTCTTGATCAAAACAGTAAACTATTTTTTTAATTAAAATAGTAAAACAGTAAATTGTTTTTTTAATTAAACAGTAAACTGTTTTTTAATTAAAACAGTAAACTGTTTTCTTGATTAAAACAGTAAATTATATATATATATTTAAATTAAACAGTAAACTATTTTTTTTAATTAAACAGTTTAATGTTAAAATTGAGAATCTAAAGCTAAACTATATATATATTATTATTTAAAGTGTATCCAACAATGATTTCTATCAAAGATGAACAAAAACAGTATTCAACAATGCATCTTGCAGAATATATAAACATATAGATGGAACAATATAACAACGGCTTTAGAATGTTGATCTAGCAAGATGCTTTGTAAAATATTTAAATCACATAAAAAAGGAAATCTAACAATTATAATAAAATAGTTGTAAGAAAATATCTGGCCTGTGAGGTGTGAGAGGCACGCCAAGAGACGCACTGTCCTAAAGCCGTTGTTGCCTCCCCACGTGCAGGTATTGGCGGTCAGCGACGGCTCCAAGATACAACCCAAACGGCTCACAGCGGGCCTAATCTACAGTGCACGTCTGTAGTAGGCAGATTACCTAGTCTATATCGGTTTCCCAAAATATAAAATAATATAGAAAATTATAAAAGAGAGAATGGTGGTAGAGAGAAACAATGAGAGCAAGAAGAAGACTCTTGTATATGTATTTTTGTTAGATGCAAGGAATGGCTCTTTTATAGGCCTTGTGTAATCCAACCATAACGGTTGAATACTTATGGCCTCATTAAGGCCATAATGAAAGATAATGGGAAGTTTTGAAACTTCCAAATGGAATTTGAAATACTTAAATGTTACAACAACTCTTTTAAAAATTTGGGGGTTACAAATCTTTTTTATTTACACCTCTTTAAAACTTTTCAAAATTCATTCAAATTCCAACAGGGGGCATATGGGAAATTAGTGCAGCTTCCCCCATTTTATCATTTAAGTCTTTGTTTCGAGTCGATTACCCTATCATAAGCTCGAAATGTGATATTATCGATTGTTCCATCATAGATAGAAAATGCGACCGTGGTTAATCTAAAGTTAAAATAATTTGATATATTTCATATGCATTTTTGAAATGAACGGATGGGTAAGGGCATTGGATTAGTTACGTTAATAAAGTATGCCTGTTATAGGTCGAATGCGACACAATTGATTGCCCTATTATGTGCGAGAAATGTGACACTATTTGTTGCCCCATCACGAGCAAGAAAGACGAAGCTATCAATTGCTTCATCATGGGCGAGAAACATGACATTTTTGGGCGCCCCATTATGAGAGAAAGTGATTGTTGTTTATCCAAAGTCAGAAATAACTTAAATTACTTATGGACTACTGTCGAGATATTTGTCGAATTCGCGTGTCTTATGTTATGAAATGATTGTAAATTGTTTATGATGAATTACTATTGCAAAAGAAATTCATTTATTGTCTACTAAGTAGTAGAAATAAATTTTGAGTTCTGGATGATTGGCATGTGTATTTCATGATAATAATAGATCAATATGATTCTAATAACTATTTGTTACAGAAAGTTTGTTGTTGGTCATCAATTTATTTGTTCATTTATTTATATTGATGTTTGCATTTGAATGAGGATTCTTACCGAGTTATTAGCTCATGCCAATTCTTATCTTTCTTTTCAGAGCCACATGATTCTTAGTACTTGGTTGAGATTTGCAGTCTACTTTCTTAGTGAGAGGTGAAAAGAATTTAGAAGATCTTCAATACTATTGGATGTTTGGACATTGTAGTTGGATTATTTTTTGTTAAAATGGTGGGCTCTAATTTTATTCTCCGAAATGGTGATTTAATTGATGTTTTGTTCATTCAATAAACCTCGCATATTTCATTGATGGAGATGCTTTCCTACACAAGAGTTCCAAACTCTCCGTGTCATTCAGAGTGTGCAGTTTATATGGAGGAAAGCTTGACCTGGCATGGTTTGCAACTTCCATCTCACGGGTAGTAACCGCCGTTGTTTCCATTAGGAAAGAATGGATGCATTTGTCTCCAAACATCAACACTCCATACATCATCCATCACGACCAAATACTTTTTGTCTCTTACGAAATCAGGGAGCTTCTCTCTCACTTCTTCTTCACCCATCTACTCTAAGTCTTCTTCTGTAATTTTTGTAGTTGTTTCTTTCTTCTTTTTGATTCCCATTACTTTTTTCATGATGTCCTTCGCTAGCTCGATAACTTGGTAGTTCTGAGAAACTGAAACCCAAGCAGCGATATCAAAATGTTTTTTAATTGCAGGGTCATTATACACTCTAGAAATTACACATCGTGCTTTCTCATTCCCATCAAGCAATTGACTCACTATTTCTTTCGTATCATTCTCGAAGCCTGTAACTTTAATGTCATCATCATTCGAGTGAGGAGAGGATGCTATCCGTCGCTAATGGCCGGGGAATCTTCTCCATAGTCTGTGCAAGAAACTTTTTTTTTGTTAAAAAAAAAAATCAGACTCTCTACATGAAAATTAATATAAGAAGTTCAATTACTTCAGCTACTCTTATTACCACGAGACTTGAGGATTAATTTATTCCGACATTCAGATACTTTCACGTGACTTGATGTTTAGTTTATTCCGACATTAAGACACGGTTGCCAACTTCAATTTTTAAGACTATCAGCCACTGACATCTAGCTCTATCCTAGCCATCACCCTTCTCCAATTGTCGAATTATTTCTCTCCCTCATCTTAAATATACTTACTCATCACTCCCAAAATATACCTTTTGTCCGCCCAGTGGAAAATCTCTCCCCCTGTCCATCTAACGCTTCCAATTGTTCCCACTTTTCCAAGGCCATCAGTGGAGTTCATCGATCATGGGTTTCACTTTTCTGTGGTGGCTGTGTTCTCCCGAGACTGGTTATATATGTTGCTGTTCCTTCTTGTAAGTGATGTGATTTTAAGCTTAGAAAACTACCCTTAGATTCACTTTTTTAAGAAAATAGCAGCATTTATTGGAACAATAGATGTAGTGTTGAATGCCAGCTGGCCCGCGTAGGAGCCTGTGATCCAGCAAAAATTGTATGGGACAGGCATGGAAGGAAAAAATATAGAACGGATTTCCAATTTTGTCATGTTTTTTTTTAGTGTGTATCTTAAAAAACTCCCAAAAGTCATAAATTCTGTCTACTAACAGAGTCGTAAGTTTTGTAATTAATTTTTTTAAAAAAAATTAGTTATTTAATAAGTCAATACATACATCTAAATAAATTTATATACAATTTGTAGAACATGGTTCAACATATACGATCAGATGATACACACTTAGCAAATTAGTCATCTAACAACCTAATACACATTTTCAAGCAAATTAATATATAGCTTCCAGAATATCATATTCACACAGTTTTAGAAAATGATCTACACATCTTTATGTGATAATTAGAAAGTGCAAAAAAAGAGATACCATTAAGCATCTATATTACCTTTTAAGTAACAACAGAAAAGCCACCCACAAGTTCTAAGACAAGGTTTGCATGGATCCAAATATTGCAACTGAAGTGCTAAAGCTATATATGATTCTGAAAGCTCCCAATGATATGGTAAGCTAAATACTTTGTTAGGGCCTAAGACAGGATGCAAATCAGTTAAATATGGAAAGAAATGAACCTATCACAAAAAAGACAAGCTTAAGAATTCTTGTGATAACAAGAGGAAATAATAATAATACTAATAAAAGAGGTTGGACCCTCCTAAGAGCTGCATCAACAAAAGATTTGTATCTTTTTTTTTTCAAATGAATACACCAAGCAGAAAAGGTATTGCTTTAGTTACTTTATGATAATGAGGCGTGGATCAAAGCAGCAGTTAGCGGAGAGGGCCATTGAGGTTTCGGGAGATCCACAACAGACACCAATCTGCTTTATAGAACTAGGCAGCAGCCATAGTACAATGGAAACAAGAAGAAAGAAACGAAGCTTTGACACAATCACACATGCAACTAACATAAGAAATTCTTAGATCACATTTTGTTTTTCCTTGCATAGGTACACAAGAGCTATTCAGTAATACTATCCAATTAAACAAATTACAATCCTAGGAAGGCGCATTGCTTTCTTGCATGCTCTGGAATCAACTTTGCTACGATCTCCATGGGAACTCCCTTCAACTCTGCTCAATGTAGTCAATAAGCAACCATGACTATCTTTTTTTTTTTTTTTTTTTTGATGAAGAGGGAGGCAAAGCCATCCGGCCTTTATTAGAAAAAGAGAGTTTACAGAAACTATTTATAAAAGATTTAGAAGAAAGAAAAACACAAAAGAGCAATAAAAATCTTTTACCAAAGATAGTAGTCTGTAAGTAGACCTATTAAACTATTCAACAAGCTGAACAATTTCATAAGTGATTTGAAGGATCTCTATATCTTCAATGTGCAACTATATAAGCTATGTATCCTGATGTGAGTTAGCTTTTTTCTAAAGGATAGATCAACGTCTCTCAACGTGCGGCGCCAATATTATGAGGTTATTCCAAAATTTGAGATGAAGATCAAGCAACTTCTCTAAACACAAATACTTTCTGGTGAAGAAGGTTGATAAGATTTTTTGGAAAACACAATAGATAGAACTTAATTTTTTAAAGAAAATTCAAGCATTTCACTCCTATATTTTTCAATAGATAGCAGCCATCAATTGACCCACCTCTTTTCTCATTGGTTGTTGGAATTTTTTGTTTCTCTATTTGGTCCACAAATCACTAATGCTGATTGGCCATCCTCTCAGATTTAGCTATACTTTAATGGTTGTCCATAAACTACGAGCAAATGGGCACCTAATTAGTAGATGGAAGATCGTTTCGGTTCTTTTTCCACACAAAACATCCATCACTAACTTGCCATTCTTTTTTAGCAAGAATCTCTCCTGTATGTAGTCGATTTCTAAGTTCAAGCCATATAATAATTTTTACTTTTTCTGGTAAAGCTGCCATCCATAGGCTCTTATAAAAAGGACAACAAAGGCCACCATTATTAAGAAATTTGTAGAGAGAGTTTACCATAAAACAACCTCTTTGTGAGAGTATCCACAGGGGGACATCTCTTACATGAGAGAGAGCTTCTTTGAGAGTATATAGTTGATCCATCTATTGTCTTGTAAGGGTCCTCGTACTTGAACTTTTCAAGAGAGTGTTCTCCATGACCCCTGCGAAGCAACCATGCAGTCATGCCTTATTGCATTAGCATATAGCTTAATAAACAAAGAGGAGAGCTTCAAGGGCCCCAGCTAACTATCCTTCCAAAAGTAGATATTCGTGCCATTTTTTAATTTAAACGACAGACAGTTCCAAAGGCTTTAAGTTGTTTGCTGATGTCTTTCCAAATAGGGGATAAGCTTTTGAGGCATTTCTAATCCTTATCCTATATTTCTTCCTCCAATAGCAAGCTCTTTGAATAAGCTTTCGCCAAGGGGAATCATTGCCCTGCAAAAACTTTCTAGCCCATAGATGGAACATGGGACGGTCATCTCATCTAGTACTTACCATGGGGCTTGAAGTTAAAGAGCGGAAAACAAAGTTTTCCTCGAACTTCTTGGTGTTCCTTTGCATGCTTGGGATGTGGAGTTGGTGAGAAGAATGATCGATGGCTTCGCACTCCTAGAGAGGGTCACACCAAAGACGCTTATTGGTAAGGACCTCTCAATCCTCGAAGAGCTTGCCTCTGGCAACAAGCTCGAAGATATCCCGTAGATCATACGGGTGACTCTAGGCAAAGCTACTTACAAAGTTTGGGTAGTAATCAAGGATGCCACGGCCGGGAGTCCATTGTCCTCGGACATATGTCCAAGAATGGATTGGGAGGAAAACTGGATGCCAAGAAACCCCTTCTTCCAAAATCAAGATGATGCTCCTCGTCGGTGTAATGAGGATGCTCATGAAGGGCCCTCCTCGCATGGTGGGAATGGAGGGGAGGAAGCTACACTTGTGGAAGAGGATGATACAACCATAGAGATAACTAATTGGGATGACTCTAGTCTTGAGAATCCTCGTCAAAATAAGGCAGTTGGCCTCGTTTCTGTTACCCATTGCCCTATGTTGCTGTCTTCGCTGCCCTGCATGCCACCATCTCAAAAACTGCTTGTCGGACTACCGAGTTCCACCCCCTGCCGGCAGCTACGACCGGTCCATTTCTGAAATGGTCGCATAGTGAACTAGGCCTTCCTATAGGATCCGGGTTGGAATAAATTTTAACTCGCCCTCCTGCTGACGAGGGACTCGAGAAGCAACCATTGATGGCTGATTTAATTTTACTGGACAGCCCTACCACACACAAGAGTACTAAAGCTTCTTGTCCTCTTCCTTTTCTTGGCAATATTTCAAATCTGTTGTTGTAGGGGAAAGAATATGCATTTAGTAACATTAATGAGTTGCTGGGAGAAGGCTGCCCAACCATTGACTCGTTTTTGCAAACGGACATGGATCGCTCCCCCCATATAGAATATGGTAATGGTGATGTGGAGATCTACAAAATCCCCATGATTCTCCTGTGTCAAGATAACTGAATAGACATTTTGGAAGGTTCCACGGGATCCCACTGGGAGTTACATGGTGCTGAAGGGGATGAAACCCAAGCATGTAGAGTTGACCAAGTCAAAAAGTGCTCTAACCTACTTGTTGTTGATGCCAGAGCATTGGGTGGCAACAAGATTGATGAGTGGGCCCATCTTGCTTTTGTTGGTTCTTCAGCTGGCATCATGATGGGATGGAATTTTGATTTCTTTTCCCTCAAAACCTCCTTTCAAAATTATTTTTCTCTAATTGTGACCCTATTTGCTCATGCCTTGAAGCAAGATCTGCTTATCAATGCTGTCTATGGGCTGAATGACAGATGCTTCATGGACCAATTTTTCCAAAGTCACACTGATATCAGAAGCATGCACCCAAGACCTTGGTTAATTAGGGGAGATTTTAATGTGACTAAGTCGCTGGAAGATAGAAAAAAAAGTTTGCAGTGTGTCAAAGACAATCTTGCTTTTATAGATTTCATTTCTTCCCTTAGCCTTATGGACTTGGACCTGAAGGGCCGTGATTTTACTTGGAGCAATGGACGGAAACGTCCTTCTCTAGCAAGATTAGATAGATTCTTTCTCTCCGCTGAATGGGAGGATTTATTCCCAACATCTTTCCAAAAAGCTCTGTTAAGCTCTTCCTCCGACCATGTACCAATTGCGCTAGACTGCCAGGTCAGTTTCAAAGGACCAAAATTTTTAGATTTGAAGCTTGGTGGAACAATGAGCCAGATCTTTATGATATTGTAGTCAATAATTGGAGAAAGATCAGTGGTTCGTCTAACACGGCAGCTCAGTGGGTTCAAAACCTAAAACGAGTTCGAAATGCTCTCAAAAAATGGGCGTCAAGTAAAAGAAATTCTAATAGAGAACTGAAAGAAACTTTACTTCATGAGGTGAATCTCCTTGATAAGAAGAAAGAAGGCATGGATCTCTCACCGGAGGAGTTTAATAAAAGAAGAATTCTAAAACAATCATTAGACAAGATCTACAAAAAAGGAGGAAGTATATTCGAGACAAAGGGTGTGAGGCCCAATAGTCCCACATCGAAAAGATTCGTTCCGGAGCCTGGGCATATGAGGCGGGTGTCTCCAAATCCTGCAGACGCGTTTTGGGTGGAAAACAAAACCGGAGAGGGATGAAGGACGCTTGCGTGAAGCCCCAGAACCAGACAATATCTAGCAGGGGGGCCCCGTGTTCCCCCTCATGTGGCCCCCACGTGGGCACTAGGTGCCTTACGTGCCTCGTAGAGACGGGGGCGTGATATTTGGTATCAGAGCGGACCCAGCCTATAACCTATGTGGACTAAGAAACACTGCAGCACGGATCCATTGGGGCTGACCACGGGCCAATCATGGTGTTGTGATTAGATTTGAATAGATTTGAACTTTTAGCCTGACGAGGATGTCAGGGCTTGAACGGGGAGAGTATGTGAGGACCCGTGCGGGCGTGTGTTTAGTTCCATATCGGTTATTCGCTGGATAGATCTTGGGTACTTATACAGGATCAAGGAACCCAAATAATAACTTCCGGCTAGCCATTTTGGGTGAGATCCTAGGTTGTTACAAATGGTATCAGAGCCGAGGACGGCTCTTGTTCGATGGTGGGAAGGGTGTGAGGCCCAATAGTCCCACATCGAAAAGATTTGTTCCGGAGCCTGGGCATATGAGGCGGGTGTCTCCAAATCCTGCAGACGCGTTTTGGATGGAAAACAAAATCGGGGAGGGGAGAAGGACGCTTGCGTGAAGCCCCAGAATCGGACAATATCTGGCAGGGGAGCCCCGTGTTCCTCCCTCATGTGGCCCCCATGTGGGCACTAGGTGCCTCACGTGCCTCGCAGAGGCGAGGGCGTGACATTGGTGTGAGGCCCAATAGTCCCACATCGGAAAGATTCATTCCGGAGCCTGGGCATATGAGGCGGGTGTCTCCAAATCCTGCAGACGCGTTTTGGGTGGAAAACAAAACCAGGGAGGGGTGAAGGACACTTGCGTGAAGCCCTAGAACCGGACAATATCTGGCAGGGGAGCCCCGCGGTCCCCCCTCATATGGCCCCCCATGTGGGCACTGGGTGCCTCACGTGCCTCGCGCAGGCGGGGGCGTGACATTTGGTATCAGAGCCGAGGACGGCTCTTGTCTGATGGTGGGAAGGGTGTGAGGCCCAATAGTCCCACATCGAAAAGATTCGTTCCGGAGCCTGGGCATATGAGGCGGGTGTCTCCAAATCCTGCAGACGCGTTTTGGGTGGAAAACAAAACCGGGGAGGGATGAAGGACGCTTGCGTGAAGCCCCAGAACCGGACAATATCTGGCAAGGGAGCCCCTCGGTCTCCCCTCATGTGGCCCCCACGTGGGCACTGGGTGCCTCACGTGCCTCGCGCAGGCGGGGGCGTGACAAAGGGCCAAGATAACAAGGCTCAAAGAAGGGGACAAAAACACTAACTTTTGTCATAAAGTTGCTTCAAGGAGAAAGAGGAGGAATATTATTGCTTCGATCACTGAGAATGGCATTGAATTCCAAACTCAAGATGGCATTTCCAGTAAACTTCATGATTTCTGTAAGAACATGTTTGGTGTACACTCTTTTCCCAAAATTAAAATTTAATGGCCCTATTTATATGGAGAATCCATGGATGATCTGAGCAATTTGACGGAGGATTGATGAAGTTAATAAAGTCGTCTTCTCATGTTGACAATGTCCTCTTTCATGTTTTTGCCCACATTTTTTAAATTTTTTGCTTCATATCCTCCCATGCAGGCTACTAGAATCGACCTTCTATTACCAGTATATGTTCTCTTTGGAACTGTTGTTTGCCTTCAGGAGTTGTAGAGAATATCGTTCCGACATTTTACTTTTATATGGTGAGGCTGAGACTAATTTCTTCTTTATGGCGGCTATGTATTTCATTGGGATATGGGCATTGCCGTGGGATTGAGAGCTCAAAGGCAGTGGCTTGCCCGCTAAAGATGGGAAGAGAGATCCATGGCTTGTGGCTCGGAAGGTTGGTTTAATGGTTAACCACAATATCTTTATCGGACGTTGAGTGGGTTAATTATGGAATGGTTGTTAATATTTGGGATCATTAGGGCCTTGTGTTTGTCCACGTGGATCACCATCTAATTTCTGATTGGTCCTAGCTAGAGTTTCAAGTTAAGCTTCTTACCCAATCTAGAAGGGATGTTCTGAATCGTAGCAGGCAATCTCTAACAAAGATTACATTTTGATAGGTCTTTTCTCACCTTCCAAGCGCAAATCTCTAACAAAACCTCTCATACTGTAAACTTTTGTCGCCCAGCCCGTGCGTTAACTATTTCCTCCACCTTTCCCCTCTACTTTTGAGGCTAGGAGTAAAATTTTCTACCTGTTTATTTGGTTGGGGTATGACAATTTTCTACAGAAGAGTAAATCTGTATGCAAATCTGTAGATGATAATTGGAAGTGGTTGGCATAATTGGAAGTAAAGTGATGCAATTCTGTGCCCCACGCTTCTGAATACCTTTATGATTCCTCTCTCTCTCTCTCTCTATATATATATATATATTTATATACTTCATATATATTTATGCAGTATAGTCTGTGGACCCAGATTTACATGAGTCCAGAGCCCAGACTCCATAGCATAGTCTCTTTTATACCAGTCTTGGGTGGGGTAGAAGCTTTATCATCATGATTTCTCTTTAAATTCTCCAAACGAGATTAGGAGATAAAGATGAATTTGAATCCCACCAAATTCATTTGATTTAATTGGAGATATATATTCCTAGCAGCTTGGTTGGGTGGTGGAAGGGGGAAGACAGATGTAAAAAGTTGTTTCTAGTTCTAGATGAGGAAAGATAGGGAGTGAAGAGGATATCCAAGAAAATAAGATGAGGACATGGAACTGAGCCATCTTCTATAGTGCGAGATGGGGAGAGACATGACGTGCGAGGAACGAGTCAACATGAAGTCTTTGGAAGGATGAGGAGGTGGACCCCAGCAAGATGAGAGACTGGGTCCATGAACACATGGGGAAGAATCCGGATGATCTTGACGGACGCCGCCCCATCCTTTTGGAACTTGCCCGACAACTACTTTGACCAAAAGTTTAGAGAGACTTATATTTTGTAGGACCTTTGCCAGATATTTTGCAGGTTTGAAGACAGGCCTTGTTTCCGTCTATTAAAAATCTAAGAGGTCAGGGTTGAGTTGGTCTTTGTAACCAAAGTTGTGTCCCGACTTACCCCTGTAACAATATTTATTTGGTATAACTGCAGAATTATCATGTAACATATGCAAACATAAACAGCAAAAGAAAATACTGTGCATGCCTCATTCTTTATTAAAAGTAACTTCAGCTTTACATAAGAATTTATCCTGACACTTTTATTTAAAATTCGAGTCTTGTGATATTCTACATGCACTACAGGAAAAAGGACCTATCCCGGCGCTTTTTTGGACCTTTAGCGACACCTTTTAGCGTCGGCTAAAGTACTGCCGACGCAACGACAAGCATCGCCAAAGCGTCGGAGATACCTGAGTGGGGAAAGTTTTTGCCGACGCCAAGCAAAAGCATCGGCAAAAGTCAAGCTTTGCCGACGCTTAGTGAAGTGGTTTTTTCCGACGCAAAAAAGCGTCGGCATAAACTACAACAGTAATAAGCGTCGGTAATTACCGACGCGTTTTCGCGTCGGCGAAAGCGTGCCAGCCTGTGCCAAAGGAGGTTTTTAACTACGCTTTAAAGCATCGGGAATGGTTTTTTTAATGAAAAAAATTAGAAAAACAAATACACATTAAGAAACATATTATAGCAATATGAACCTGCATTACATTTACATCAAAACAAACATTTAGATCATTCAAAAAATACATATTGTTATATATGATGAAATTTACATAATAAGTTTAGAATTACAATGTATTTTGAAAAATATAAGAAAAATACATATAAAACTTCTTAGATAGCTATCTCAAAAATATCAGGGACCGGATTCAGCACCATCATCATCTCTACGAGCTGTTGAAGTATCAGAAATCTACAAAAAAAAAAAACTTTAGAAGTTAGGAATATGAAAATCATTAACTAATGAAAATAAGTGATAATTATGTAAAGTCATCAAATATATATAGTTATTTACCTGAGGAGGGAGAAATCGCTGCAACATAGATGAAATATGCTCAAGCTGAGACTGCAAAGTTTGTTGGTTCTGCTTCAGCTCCACCAACTCTGCCTGATGGCGATCCTTCATATCTTCAATTATTGTCCGAAGTCTACTAACTTTTGCATTGCTACTATCTTCTCCAGCATTTATTGTATACATTCCCACTACAGACAACTGAGTGGGGGTAACTCCAACGCCATAACCCCTCACTCGTCCATAACGCTCTGGGCCCAATAATTCGGCGAGCACCTGAGCTTCGACATGACTGGTCGCGTCGGATGATGATGACTCCCCGACACGCTCTGAAATAAGAGTTGTTGCCCTGTCCTATAATGTACAAAAGAAAAAGTCATATTAATGTATGGCAATAATAGAACTAATAATAATATCGTTAAAAGATTCAAAGATTAATACATACAACTATATCTCTTGCCTCCTTTCGAACAAAACTGCCATCTCGGTGGGTGTGAGTCATCTTATAAAACTCCACCTTACCAGGCTCCCTCCCATTATCATCCATCTACAACAAAAAGTATATTGACAAGCTAGTTATCATGATACATGCTATATGATAGAACAATTTAAAATAGTTGTAAAGAGTTTCAAAAAAACTTACGAATTCAGCTCTACGCCTTGCATAACTCATCGAGCCTGAAGTATGAGAAACAGTCTAAGAGGCTCGTGCAGCTCTACCAATGTTGAAATATGTCTTTCCAAAAAAAGAATAAACAATATAATATATTTAATGTATAAATTTGTAATCTATATTATTAGTAAATACAATCTAAGGTATTGAAAAAATATACACAACCTGAGCTTTCTCTGAAAACCAGTAGTGGACAAGCTCCCTCCATTGATGAGGGATTACATCAGGAGGACAAACACGAGCCACCTTCTCTTCAGTCATGCCCATGTGCTTCCAGTCCGCCTTTAGTTTTGCCTTATATTCTTTCCATTTGCGGTTGACGGACTTCAACACCCAATCATGGCTATTTGCAGGAAGGACAAACTTTTTCTACACCAAAGTCAAGAATGTTATAACAATGATAAATCAAATAATAAAATTATGATAGTAAGCAAATTCAATTCTTTACCTCAATAACTTTAAGAAGCTCAACCTTATACGAAGGAAGTATTTCATTCCATTTCGTATAGTTGAGCGGACACAACTGACCCTTTCGTGCAACCGATCCTAGAAAAGTCGATAAAATGCTTGCAGCCCTCTTGATAGGCTGCCTCAGTTCATTGCATTGAACGACGATCTTCTCATCCTCACGTAGACTCCAACGTCCTATGCTCGAGTGGGTCCTCGTGTCTTCCTCACTCTCCCCAGTCCATCTATAAAAATAAAATAAAATATCCATGGATTGTAAGAAAAATTAATATAAAAAATGTAAATCAAATTATCCTGGATGTGCATGTCATCCATGTCTGGACAATCAGCAGGTGGCACGTGCTCAGACTGAGACTCGTGCTGATGGGGCTCGTTGGGCTGCTGAGACTGTGGGGACTGATCGGAAGAAGATCCCACGGATGTGTGCTGAAACTCAACATCTCTGAATCGTTTTCCTCACGGCATGTTGTTACTTAGTATGCACAAAAAGAAGCAATATTAGTTAAATAATAAATAAAATCTAAATAAATTGCTAATTAATTCAATGTATAGAAGTAATTTCTATACATTAAGCAAATGTATAGAAATGCCAGAAATGCTTAGAACCTGCCACCATTCTCCAACTGATGAACAAATAGCCCACGATTCCTAATGCTCAGCACAGAACACATCTCAAAGGCAAGTTCCAGTTCCTCTTTGTTTGATTCTCCACTGTTAATAGCTTTTTAATCAACAACAGCCTCCCAATATCTCTAAGCTTCTTCAGAATTGCACTCCTCCAAGTAGCATAAAAAATAGGAGGAACAGATCCCTCCGCAGTGGGAAAAAAAAAAGAATCATAGAAACCTTTCACAAGGAATATCCCATATCCAAGTCACCCTATCTATGCCCTCATTCAGAAGCACATGCTGTTGGATGCTAACCAAATCAGCAGCCTCATCTTGCTCCTCCTCAACTTGTAGAAGCTTTAGGAAATCAACTGGTTACAGGATTACTCTTAAGCTCTGAAAATGAAGGCATATCATTACAGGATTTTGCTTTCAGAACATGGTTCCAAAACACTTAAATGGTTTCTAAGAGCTCTCAATTTTAAAGTAAGTATTTATAGAATTTTAAAAGTTACATAGTTTCTATGAGAAACAGTTATAAGTTTATAAACTATCAAATTAATGAAGAAATAAGAGAATTATACAACATATTCTATGTTATGTGGATTGCATTATGTTAGATTTAATCTTATGTATCTAATTATGCACTTAGTTTCTATTCCAGCGTTAAATCAACAATAAAAGAATTAAAAAATTAAATAGTGATTTAGATGTTTAAGAGATTTGTACAGCTAAACATATTATGGCTTCCTAGTGTTTAAACCTTCATGCTTCAATCGAGTTCTATTTTGGTGTTTAAGTGGCTGTTGTTGACAAATTTGATTGAGTAAATGATCAAGTTGCAGTGGCATGCTAATGTTTCAAGTCAGTCGTTCCTAAGATGAACGATCACTTTATTTATTTGTTGGCTGCTATAAGTCCACATTTCCTTTTGTTGATGAATTCATCTCATGAGTAGTCGTCAAGTTCATGGAACTGTAAAAGTTGAAGTAATCTTTGAAGTTCCTCTTTCCAATTCTTGTATTCATACTTTATAGGAATAGATTCATTTATCTACATAAACAAATAATGTATATTGTAAACAAACTGACAGCCTTACTCTTCTATACAAACTCTAACAATTTCTGATTCCATTCATAATCACAGAAAATAGATTTTAGACAATTAACTAATAATATCTTGTACCATCAAGCTTAACAAGCTGAATTTATGTATGCAATGGTTAAGTTAAAATTTGATAGTAAAAGAAAGAATGACAAAAAAATATCATTATTAAAGAGGCCAACGGTAACACTTCAGAAGTTACACATATTACCCTTGGTCGACCCACAAGCCAGCAATGCATCAACCATTGTAGTATATGCAGTTCTATCAATAACAAGATCAGGCAATGATTTCATCTCCACCACAATCTTCAGAACTGAAACTAGGTCTTTGTTGTTTCCTAAACCCTAAAGCACTTATCAGACACATGGGATACGCACCAAATGCGATGCCTATCAGGATTTTTGAGTCAGTGAATTGTTACACTCTGCTAAAGGTGAATCTAACACCACTCTTTGCAAATCCAAGCTCAAAAAAGAGGAGTCTAGGCATGGAAAAGGAAAGGAATGGAGGGGAAATAGAGAGAAGAAGATACAAGAAATCTAGTCTAGAAATACTACTAGTTTACCATCCAAAATCTCTTTGCTTTCTCATCTGCTGCTCAGCGCTCTCTCTTCCATTGTTCATTGTTTTGCCTAACCCCAATAACAGGAAAATGTGTATGAGGATCAAGACGGAGAGTATGAGGATCACTTACCTCAGACGACGGCGATGTCGATGGCGACGGAGTAGCTAGGGCTCGCTCGGGATGGAGGTGAGCTGTCGGTGCGCAGCTAGGGCATCGACCGGCAGAGGATGAGGAGACGGGGCCGGAAGAGAGTTAAAGACAAGAAGAAAACAAAGAGGAGGAGGAGGAGGAGGAGGAGGAGGAGGAGGAGGAGAAGGAGGAGTAGGAGGCTTACCTCAGACAACGGCAAGGTCGACGGCGGCGGAGAAGCGGAATCTTCGATCGCCGATCGGGGCTAGGGATGGAGGTGAGATTAGTTTGAGGAGGAGGAGGAGGAGGAGGAGGAGGAGGAGGAGAAGGAGGAAGCTTACCTCAGCCGAGGGCGAGGTCGATGGCAGCGGGGAAGTCGGCACACAGGTAGGGCATCCACCGATAGAAAATGAACTCGAGAGGGGGCCGAGCGAGCGGTCGGGGGTTTTATGTTTTTTAACGACGCTTATAAGCGTCGTCGTTTGTAAAAGTGATGCAGCACCAGTGCGGGGGAAGAGAAGAAGAAGGAAGAACAAGAGAGGAAGAAGGAAGAAGAGGTTCTAGAGACACAGGAAGAAGAGAAGGGGAGGAGGAGGAGGAAGAATAAGATCTGGGGGAAAAGAAATTCTTAATCATTCATTAAACCCTAATCATGAAAATAGTTCCCTATATATAGGGCCCAAATACACAACTTGCATAAACCCCCCTTACACAGAAATAAATCCTAATGAACCCACAAATAACACAAATAAGCTCTAAAATGCAAATAAGCCCAGAAATAAAATAAACCACAAATAAACCCTAGAATGCAAATAAGCCCAAAAATAAAATAATAAAATAAATATGCAAATAAACGAGTCTGGCTCAATCCGGGGGCTCAGGATCATCTGGATGAAGGGCTCTGATGTCCCCATCAACTCCTCCCGGGTGAGAAAAACTCGACCCCGTCGAGTACAGGTCTGGCCGGCTGTCGTACTGCTCCAGAAGATCGGGGTCAATGCGCTGCAACTGTGCTTTGGAAATCCACGTCACATCAGACTTTGGTCGACCTTTCCACCGAACAAGGTAACGTTGGTAACCACCGTTCCTGCTTGAAATAACCTGCTCATCCAATATATGTTCTATTTGTTCTCTGCGTGCATGAAATTTGGGAGGTGGTGGCTCAACAGCAGGTAATAGGACAGGGTATCCAACATAGGCAGGTATATCAATAAAGGGGTCAGAAGGCAGGAATATTATCTTTTTGTATGGGACTAAATCTTCAATATTAAATGTCGCACTAATCCCATAGTCATCAGGAAGATCCACAACATATGCATTCGAACTGGTTTTCTTTAAGATTTTGAACTGTTCTGCACTACAAATTTGCAATTTCTTAAACGTTTCCGAAGAAAGTCGTGCAAACCTAATTCTTATCATGATGTAATCTCTTTCACTTAACTCATTATAACGTCTGTGTAAATCAGCAAAGGATTTATATTTTAAGTTATTAAAGTGACTACAATTGCTGATTTCTCGATGCAATGAATGTGGATGTGATACAATTGATTGTGCAGACTCAAAGACTCTATACTGATGAGACATGAAAAACAGGTCTATGGGTTGCCTAAGTTTGTAATCATGCACTACTTCGAATGGACTCATACCTATGGACTTGTTAACCGAACTATTACATGCAAACTCAACTGTCGGTAACATTAAATTCCAGGTCCTAGCATATGCATTCGGTCTGAGCCTATGATGTAGAAGGTTGGGCAGAGATGCTCCGGGAACTAGATCGATTGCGCGTTGGATATCATGCATTGGAGAAAGTGCATCCGGAAGATCATCAGGGAGTGCATCAGGAAACTCCTCTAGAAGGGAAACTACTACCGGGGAATGTTCAAGGTTGGACTCCGCATGGGTAACTTTAGCTACAAGTGCCAATTCAGATGATTGGCTCTCAATATCTGTCACTACCTCTTCCACAGTTGTGATGTGAAGTGGCTTGGTTGTACTTAGATCACTAGTCTCCCTTTGGGAATCATTTTGGACAAAGTCTAATTCTGTAGGTTCGTCTTCAAAGTCTTCTTCATAGTCTTCTATATTTGGTTCATAGACTTCTTCGACATATTCGGCCTCTTGGTTCCTAACTTCTGGTTCAGTAATCGGGTAGGTCTTAGTGGAACATTGGGGCGCTATATAGCCGAATTGTTGACACCTAGAGTATTGAGTTTGGTGCCTAGGAGAGTAGGGAAGGACTACAGGTGGTGCGACCAAACCGATTTTAGGTTGGGCTGTAACAGGGGTTGGCGATTTAGGGGTCCTAGAATGTTGCACGAGCTCACGGATCTCTTGTCTGAATTCTTTGTATCCAGCCCGTATGGCAACGATCTGTTCTAAGACAGACCTCAAAATGTCGAAATCCAAGGTAGCTACAGGGGTTTTAGGTTGATTGAAATAGTACTCCATATCACTACAGGTTGGCATGCAATGATGACACTGGGTGAAGATGTGAAATGCAGTGTCACTAATGAAACCCTAATAAATATGATGCAAGATCAAATTTGATGCAGGACAACCTACTAATGCAATCTATTATGATTTCAGAAATCAGCAAGTCTTCACAATAATAACTTAAAATTTAAATGTTGCTGATTTTTACTTTGGTTATTCAGAATTAAGGATTAAGATTATTCAATTTAAGAAATTAGATTGCAATCAAGTAGTACAGTTGTTCTGATCCTAAATCAATCTGATCGAAGAATGTTGAGAAGCATCCAGTTGTTAGGGTGTGCTAATTTAATATTTAGATTTTAACAAGGCAAATAGGATGGGTTTGAAAGTAGGGGTTCTATGTTCTGAATTTTGACAACAATATAAATTTTCAAGTATATGGCTATCATGCAAGAGAACTAGAACATAATTAAATGAACAAATCTAAGAAAAATGGAAACCTATCACCTGTGGCGGATGCAGTCAACCAGAATGGTGCGTTCGAGGTCTGGGGCGACTATCAGAAGCGAAGTGCAGCTGATGGGCTTGAAAAGGGAGGAGGGAGGGGTGGTGTGGCCCCCCTGGAGAAGAAAAGGCCCATTGAAAGGGGCTCTGCAGTGGCCCGGCCTGCTGACTTGGGCTCGTGAGAGAGAGTCGGGGCAGGCTCCTGCTGCGTGGGCCTGGGTCGGCCCGTGTTGACTTTAGAAGGAGGGTGGGAGGCGCGTGGGATCCGCCAGATAGGAAGGGGTTTGAGGGGAAGAGGGGCGGTGGAAGGTGACAGGGGTTCGAGATGGGGACGGCCGGCGGCGGAGCAGAGGAGGCGGCAGGCAGGTGGCGGCGGTCTGGTGCAGCGGCAAACGGAGGGCAAGCCGGAGGCGGCGAGGGGCTTTGGTGGAGGGGACGGCGATGGTAGTTCGGAAGGTGGCGGTGAGGCGGAGGCAGCAGTGGGCGGCGTGCGATCGGAGAAGAAGCGGTGGGGGTGGCGAAGGCGGCCAGGCGGAGCGGCGTGGTGGAAGAAAAACTCGGATCGGCGGTTGCGAGGGTGGCAAGACGAAGGCGGCGCTGCGGTGGAACGGCGACGGCGGTCGCGGCAAGGACGGGCGGCGCTGTGGACGGCCGCGGTGACGAAGGCAGACGAAGGCGGTGGCAAGGCGGCGAGGCGGGCGGCGACGGCGGACGAAGGCGGTGGCGAGGGTGCTCACGGTGAGGAAGATGAACAGGTACCTTCTTTTTTTTTTTTTTTCTTCTTTTTTTTTTCTTTTCTTTTTTTTTCTTTTTCCTTTTCTCTTCTTTTTTTTTTCTTTTTTTTTTTTGCACGCACGTGCGGTCACGTGCGGAGCTGTTTCCGGGACCCGGGTTACCGGATTCGGGTTAACGGGTTTTGTGACTTACCCGTTAATCCTTTCTTCAACTTCCCGATGGTTTCGGGAGAGGGTTTTCCGACCCTTGCGGCGGCGGCTGTGGGGTGGGGCGGCAATCACGGGCGGCGGCCGGTCACGAGCTCCGGCTGGTGGCGGCTGCGGACTTTTGGCGACAGACAACGGCCGGCCACGGGTTGTTCCACGGCGGCAGTCTCTTTTGCGGACCCGGCGCAGGCGGCCGGTGGCAGACACGGGCGGCTCGGGTGGGGTGCTCGTCGGCAAAGTTTGACGGTGGGGAGGCGGCGCAATGCGGGATGATGGTGGCCTCGGGCACGGTGACGGGTGGAAAGAGGAGGAGCAGCCGCAGGGGTTTCCCCCTTCTTTTTTTTTTTTTTTTTTTACTTTTGTGCGGGAGCCGAGAGAAGCTCGGTGAACCAGGGTTGTTCCCCTCTGTCCCCTTTTGTGCAAACTGAGAGGACAAGAAATCCTTTTTTTTTTTTTTTTTTTTGGTGAGCGGACTGACAGAGGGAAGGGGCCTGTTCTTGTTGTTGATGGTAACCGAGGGAAAGAAAAACTGTTGATGGATCGGGGCTTTGGCAATAGAAGCAAAACCGATTGCTCTGATACCAAGTTGATGCAGCACCAGTGCGGGGGAAGAGAAGAAGAAGGAAGAACAAGAGAGGAAGAAGGAAGAAGAGGTTCTAGAGACACAGGAAGAAGAGAAGGGGAGGAGGAGGAGGAAGAATAAGATCTGGGGGAAAAGAAATTCTTAATCATTCATTAAACCCTAATCATGAAAATAGTTCCCTATATATAGGGCCCAAATACACAACTTGCATAAACCCCCCTTACACAGAAATAAATCCTAATGAACCCACAAATAACACAAATAAGCCCTAAAATGCAAATAAGCCCAGAAATAAAATAAACCACAAATAAACCCTAGAATGCAAATAAGCCCAAAATAAAATAATAAAATAAATATGCAAATAAACGAGTCTGGCTCAATCCGGGGGCTCAGGATCATCTGGATGAAGGGCTCTGATGTCCCCATCAAAAAGTTTTAACGACGCTTAATAGCGTCGTTGTTTCTTGAGATTTCCCGATGCTAAGTAAAAGCGTCGGCAAAGCTTGGCGCTGAGCCAAACTTTACCGACGCTTTTTCCTAGCGTCGGAAAAAGTGAGTCGGCAAAACCCACATTTGTTGTAGTGATGGTATCATCATTAAATTTGGTCATTCATGTCAAGAAAACAAATCAGTTGTTGAGAATGTCCTCTTTCATGTTTTTGCCCAATTTTTTTTATTTTCTGCTCTATATCATGTCATTCAGGCTGCTAGAATTGACCTTCTATTACTAGTTTATGTTCTCTTTGGAACTGTTGCTTGCCTTCAGGAGTTGTAGAGAATATCATTCCGACATTTTACTTTTGTATGGTGAGTCTGAGACTAATTTCTTCTTTACGGCGGCTATGTATTGCCTTGTATATATTAAAGAAAGCCAGAGAACCTTATTGACTAGGTCATCACTTCAGCTAATGCCAATTAAAGTAATCACCCTGCAAGACAAGAAACACCACAGTTGTTAATTACTTAGATGGAAATGATAAAGTTATTCGCCCGATTCTTTTTTAGATATTTCATAAAGCATAGGCAACCTTTGGCACAGTGGAAATTTAGCAAATAAATAAAAAACTCAGCCTTTTAGAAGGAACTAGAAATAAATTCCTTGATGCATTGAATTGAGAAAAAACTCAAAACTAGCGAGAACCAAGATTCTTTCCATGATATTCATCTTTACCCACATTGTGGATTCTAAATGAAGGGTATATTTAGATTTACTAAAGTACCGACACTATATTAGTAGTTGGCATCATATTTAAAATTACAAAGTTATCTATGATTTGTAAAAGAAGAGTTGTGCCAAATCCTTTGCAATCATTTAACCTGAAAAGTCTACATTGAATAGAATATTCAATTTTTGTAACATATCTAGGTAGATAAAGTCATGATTGGAACTTTAAAAAATGAAAGCAGTAAGAGAATTAGTGCATGTTGCTGTGCCATTTACGTAAGCACAAGAAACATATTAACAATTATTTACCCCTAATGTTTAGAGTACATACTCTGAGCTTTTTAATGTTTACTTTCTACTTTTTCTAACTGTTCTTGACCGGTCCCACGTTTATGAATAGTGTTGTCAGTGTCTTAATGCATGAGGTGTCGTAAGAGGTGGATTGATTTATCACATCCTGTTATCCAACTATTTGTATTTGACAACAACCAGAAATAGTGAAGATCAATCTGCAGTAAGACAGCAGATAAGGGAAAGAATTTTAGAATAAGAGTTTCAGCAATTAGAAATAAATCACAATATTCTGCATGATATTATGTCAAACATGTAACGTGCTGCAATTACAAGCTTTATGCAAGAAATTTATTCCATTAGTAGGATCTCAAGGGATGGAAATAACAGAGGAAATAGAGGAGAAAGGGAGTGACTTACATGTGCTGCTGATATCATCTCTGATCAATCTCATCTTAAAAAATAATGGAGGGGATGTGCCGAAAGTCATTTCTGACCCTGTCATTGAACTCACGGGACATTTGAATCAATTTCAGTTCTCAAAGTGTGGTCACCTGCTGCAATCCCTTGAGGAGCAACTTAAATTTCGGGCACCAATTGGTAGTTAAGTGGGTAATGCTGGGCATCACCCCAGCCTCCAGTCTCCATTCCTCTAAATTTTGAAGATCAAATAATATCAAGTATCGCAGCCGCAGAAAGCCACCAGTAGAACACGACATGCTCTTCCCTATGTATGCACGTAATAACAGTTGGACAAACCTGAGGTATTGGCAGCTTCTCCAGTGCCGGCATTGGGTCTTGCTCCAAAAAAGAATAAGATAATTTGAGCTTGGTGAGGTTTAGCGGAAATTGACTGCTGTCTAGGAGCTGCTGTTGTTGTTTGAGTAACAACCGTCCATGCAGTGTCAATGAACGGAGCTTGTGCAGGTTTGGTGCCCGAGCGATAAGGACGTCCCCAGGGATTATACATCCGGGCAAACTCAGGGTGAAGGAGATGAGGCTGTCCATTTTCTCGAGTACTTTTCCAAGTGATTCTGCAAACATTCTGTCACATGCATTGTCAATCGTCTCCCTGGTAAAGTCTGGTGTAGTAGCCCAATTTTTGATGATTCTTATGCCTAGTAAACGGACAATATCCATATCTTCTATATGAAACTCAAACTCCTCGATTTTTAGAGTTTGCAAGTTCTTGCGATCACCACTCATCGGTGCGCTTAGAAACATATATGTATTAATATATACACGCCTCAGTGACCGAATTTTCCAAAATGATTTTGGAAGCCAATAAATGGGTGTATGTCTCGCATCCAAAGTCCGCAGATTCAGAAGAGTCTTCTCTCTTCTTTCTCTCTCATCTCTCTTAATTTACTCTCTCTTAGTTTTCTCTCTCTTGATTTTCTATCTCTATGGAACTTTCTCTTCCTATGGAACTTTCTCTCTCTACTGGACTTTCTCTCTCTACTGGACTCTCTCTCTCTACAAGACTCTCTCTATGAAACTCTCTCTACTAAACTTTCTTTCTCTATCTAGACTTTCTCTCTCTAACTTCTTTCTCTAGAGATGTTGGATCCAGATATGGTATCTCTCTCGGTGATTTTGTATCAACCCCGTGAAGGGCCCTAATCCGTGGCTGGCGGACGGCGTGCCAACTCCTACCTTAGCCCTTCCTAGATATTGTTAGAATTGGTCACCCTGATCTTTATCAAACCTTGATCTCTATCTAAACCCCTATATCCTAGTGCAAGTGTGATCATATGAGTTTCACTTTGAATAGACTGACTGGGGTGCCGGGCATTTACCGCTCAATCAGACCTATCCTTCTTTATTCTTATTGAGAATGAAGCCTTGTCTCTATTTGTTCGGATCTCAGTTGACCCCAAGGTGGAGGCCTTGCACCATACTGATACTTGGGGGGCAATCTGACCCAGTACCCCAGCCTTGTCAGGTACCTCTAGAATTTGATTCTCATTAACCTTTATTGAGCCATCTAAATCATAGCTCATCTTGATCAGTTTAGTTCACCTTGTTCGGACCGACTGGGACAGTCGGGCGCTATCACCTAATCGACTTGATTTGGGGCATGAGACCATTCTCTAGTAGTGTTTAGTTTTGATTTTTCTTAACTTTTGGAATGATGATAAAATTTATAATGTTAAAACAGGTGTACCTGACCCGTCTAACTGGAGTGAGATTTTGAAGTGATAAGAGGTAAGTAACCTAGTACTTCAAAGTGTGTTTTCTAAATATTTGGTAAAATAATAATAATTTGATTAAATTTGATTATGATATCTATTTTATACTTAGATAAATGGGTCGGGTAGGTTTTTATTATGATAATAATTATTTTAAAAATATGTTATGTGGTATGTTATAAAATATGAAAAATATGACTGGGCAAATTATAAAAAATTTATTTTATATGTATGAATTTTTAGCATGGTTATAATCTGGCCTCACCAATGGAGATTATTCGTCGTCCATGTCGAGTTATAATCTGTGAAAAATTGGTTCCGACACCGCACCACCAGTAATTAGAATAGTGGTATTTGGACACCATATACCACTGGTGGTTAATAATAGTGATATTTTTATTTTTGGCACTGAGTTGGCCATAGCCTGATTTCTGATTTCTAATTTTTATTTTTGATAATTCTTGTGAAAACTACAGTATATTTCAAAAGAAACATGCATTATTCGAGAAATGATTTATTTTTCAATCAATATTTTATGCTTTTAACTAAATTATTTGGCATGATTTGACCCCACTTTAGGATATTATGTTGCTTACTAAGCTAGTGTAGCTCATTATTATGTTTCTTTATTGTTCAAATCTGAATGCATGATTGCTCGAAACTTGAGGAATGCTCTAGTTCTTTCGTAGATACTTTCAGTCATTGGAGTTTTAGTCAGTCTAGTTAGAATATTTTATTTAAGTTGTATTAGTAGTTAACACAAGTTCACTTATGTTACTTTGGAGTAATTGTAAGAATTATTTGAATAAGTTCTTGATCAAATAAATTTTTAGAAATTATTATTGCTTTGATATGATTTGCAGCCTTGCATATCTGTATGGTCCGCCATATAGGTATGCGGCGTCTGTTTCGCTCTGGTTCGGGGTGTGACACCATGGTCTTGAAAATAATTCTGATTCGGTGCAACAATTCTTATGCTTCATTTTTTTCTCAAGAGAACTTGTAGATGCTGATGATAACTATTCAGCATATTGTGAAAATTTTTGCAGCCAACTTAAATGCTGATGCAGGTTTGAAGACAGGCCTTGTTTCCATCTATTAAAAATTTAAGAGCTCAGGGTTGAGTTGGTCTCAAAGGCAGTGGCTTGCCCGCTAAAGATGGGAAGAGAGATCCATGGCTTGTGGCTCGGAAGGTTGGTTTAATGGTTAACAACAATATCTTTATTAGACGCTGAGTGGGTTAATTATGGAATGGTTGTTAATATTTGGGATCGTTAGGGCCTAGTGTTTGTCCACGTGGATCACCATCTAATTTCTGATTGGTCCTAGATAGAGTTTTCAAATTAAGCTTCTTATCCAATCTATAAGTGATGTTCTGAATCCTAGCAGGCAATCTTGAAAATTAGGCCCCCAGGCCTTCCTCCATGGATTACATTTTGATAGGTCTCTTCTCACCTTCTAACTGCAAATCTCCAACAAAACCTCTCTCATAGTGTAAACTTTTGGCGCCCAGCCCGTGCGTTAACTACTTCCTCCCCCTTTGCCCTCTACTTTTGAGCCTCGGAGTAAAATTTTCTGCATGTTTGTTTCGTTGGGGTGTGTCAACTTGATGATTCTTAGAAATCATTTATCTAAAAAAATAATTATAGGTGAAAATAAATTTTACTATATTTAGTTGGTAGAAAAATTACTTCAAAAAATCATACTGAAAAAAATTACTTTATTGGGTTAGAAGTAATCTTATATAGGAATATTGTTAAATTTTCAACAATACTTTTAAATAAATAATTCAGGTAATAACATTTTTTCTCAGTCCACTTATTAATCATGTCACGCCCCAAACCCATCACTCGGGTCGACCACGTGACACGGCCACATAATCCCTAAAGTAAAACCCTAGAGATCATGTAAGGCCTAAAAAGTACAATATTCACATAAATGCCAAAATTAATGATTAATGTAATTAAATCAAATCCAACTAAAATATACTGATTAATTACATGATTTCAAATGTCCACAGATCCGAATCACGACCTACGAGCTGGGGTGCTGAGTCCCCTGATCAAAACCTCCTGGCACCGCTGACTCTTCCCCTAAAATATCAATTATAATTCACAAACTAAATTATTTAGTATTTAAATATTCTAAACCATAATCTACATCTACTATGGGGCCCATTACCAGGTCCCCAATCATCTCAATACCTCCAGATCTAAGGACAATCGGGGTGGCCCGACTCCCACCCTTGTACCACTGACAATGTCGTCGCCAGCCGTGGCCGCTGCCATGCCGGCGACGATGGCCGGTCTCGGTGAAGAGACCAAGAGAAGGGTGGATGAGAAAGAAGGGTTCTTCCCTTCCCTTCTCCCTTCACGGATGGGAGTACATCTCCCATCCTCCACCTCTTTGGTCCAAGGGCAACAGCCATGATGGCTGTGCCCTCACTTTCCCCAAACCCGACAACGACTCGGCCACCATTGGCCGAACCATCATCGGCCACCACTCCGGCGATGATGGCCGGCCAAGAGAGGAAGGGATGAAAAAGTCAGCAGAGGTCGGAAGGCCCTCTATCTTCTTCTTCTTCCCTAAGACCGGGAAGGACCCCCCCTCCTCCAACATCAATAGAAGGCCATCCTCATGGTGGCTCGGCCTTCATCCGACGGCAGCCACACAGTGGCTCAGGTCTCCCCTTTGTCACCGGCCGGTGGCCAACCGACGAGAGGAAAAGAAGGGAGTGGGATCACGAGGAAGATGACCTTGGATCCACTACTCCCCATCACCAATCAAACCAGAAACCCTCATCAACTCCTCCCACAATCCCGATTCAACCCCCAAGGCCATAGATCCCGGCCAACCCGGCGGCCGGCGGCGGCAAGCTCCGGAAGAGAGAGGCCGAAACAGGGGTACCCTGTTTCGGACTCTTCTCCGATGATTCACCGGCCAAAACCCAGGCAAAACGACCCAAAAACCTAGCAAATGAATTTCAAGGGACGGAACCACACTTACCTCAGCCCGACGGGGTGCTCCGGCGATCTTTCCGGCGAGAAATTGAAGGGAGCGAGCTCGGATCAAACTCCTCTCTTCACCTGATTTGTGGATGGTCTTCACCGAAGGAAAGGGGGCTTTAGGGCTTTCTCCGCGGCCGGCCGGATCTCGGAACCGTCGCCTCTCCGGCGCTCGGTCTTCTCCGGTGGATCAACTCACGCTGCCGCCCCCTCCTGTAACTCCTCCCTTCCAAGATCGTGCCTAGGGCACGATCGTAATAAGGGGGATGGACCCGGTCTTTTCGGGCCGGCCCGTCAACCCTTTCCTTTTTTTTCTGGGTTTTCACATTCTCCCCTCCTAAAAAAATGATTTCGTCCGCGAAATTAACGTACCTGGAATACGAAAGAGTTGAGGGTGTTTGGCTTTTAGTTCTTCGTCGAGCTCCTAAGTGGCCTCTCTTTTTGAGTGGTTGCTCCATTGCACCTTTACATACGGAATGGTTCGACGTCGCAACACTTGATCCTTTCTATCCACAATCCGTATCGGGTACTCTTCATAAGTTAGGTCCTCATGCAGACTTATAGGCTCAAAATCTACCACATGGTTCGGATCCGAAATATATTTTCTTAGCATTGAAACATGGAATACATTATGTACGCCTGATAAAGCTGGTGGTAGAGCCAAACAGTATGCCACTTCTCCTACTCTGTCCAGGATCTCGAACGGACCAACATACCCAGGGCTCAATTTGCCACGAACCCCGAACCTCATCACACCTTTAGTAGGAGATACTTTCAAGAAAACATGATCACCAATCTGAAACTCCAGTTCTCTTCTCCTATTATCGGCATAACTCTTTTGTCTACTCTGAGCTATAAGGAGCCGTTCTCTGATCATCTGTATCTTATCCATAGTTTGCTGTACTATCTCTGGACCCAATACTTTTCTTTCTCCCACATCATCCCAACAAATAGAAGATCAATGTTAAAATATTCTAGTCTAAGACCAATCAAGGAATCATCAACCATTTACGCTAAATTTAAGATGCCCATAATTCTTCCAAAAGTTGTTAATAATAGAAGAACCCACCAGTGAAAATTACATAACTATCTCTAGATCATTCGTAGAATCAACAACATTCTCCTCTACTAGAAACTAACTCAAGTGTTCCATCATAATACCTTTTAGAACAAATATTATATCCTTAACCAGTTTCAAATAACTCAAACCACCACACTTTCGCTGCGCACTCTAATTTAATCCATTAAATACTCTAAAGCCTCTAAATGATTTATGACCGAAATATCGCTTTGCACTTGGAGTAAGAAAATCCAAATTTCAACACTTAATTGAGCAGAACCTCCAGATCTCTCTATCCTCAATTTATGTAGAGTATACTAACCATAACTAGCGCTCAAGCCATTAATCATGTTTAAGGTCACTACATGATCTTCACCACCATTTTAGAATCCAAAATATCTAGGTTTAATTTAAAATAAATTAACCTTGGATTTCCTCCGCAATTCGATTAGACAATCTACGTTGATCTTCTTTCCAAAAAGATTTACTTCAAATTCAATGGATTAGAGGTCAGTGAGCCAATACACTATGATTAGAAATTAACTCTATCGATCTCCAGATCTTTCTTCACCAAGATTCTCAATATCCATCAGCAATGGTATATATGATAATTCATGTAAGCATCTCATGACCGAAGTCTCTACTCAATATGACATTTATTAGTGGCTTCATCAACAATGACAAAAGACCCCTACTCAAATCTTAAACCTAGGCTTGAGTTTTAAATTAACACATCAAATAGTCTTCTATAATTATAAGTAAAATTCAGTAATCCAATCCAAACATGAGAATTCAAATAATTAGAATTCCCCCGTCAATATGCATACTCTATGGCCTCAAAATAATCAAATACAACAATAGGAAATAGACCTATTTTGCAATATCCAACCTGCCAGCACCAGATATAATCCACATACATATTCAACTTCGAAGAATATTCCTTTCAATATTATGAAATCTTCTTAGCTCACTCCAATACTATGGAAGATCTACGTACAAATCTCACTCTAATAATTAGCCAGCAAAATCAAAAGTACAATCACATCAAAATCTATATCAAGTTCGAACTTTCAAGTCATTTAAATAATATATGAGCATGATATAACCGATATGCCATTGTTGACCTTCCTACACTTATTTTAGGTCAAACCTCTCTTATCATGATCAAAGACAATTTATACTTTCCTTCCACACTCATCGAAAACCAAACCCGATGCATACATTTTATCACTATGCCAGTGATCTTACACCGTAAGCACTGAATTTAATTGTCATGTCCCAAGTGATCATAACCTTAAGCTATGATATATTTCTGTCACGATCCCTAATGATCTTAAACATATGCTTCAGATTCCAATTCGTCACAATTTTTAATGATCTTAAATCTCAAACTCTAATGCACTAAGGCCATAGTCCTAGTGGTCTTAACCTTAGATTATAATATCATTCTTATTACAATCTCAAGTGATTACAAACCAAGGCTCTGATAGTTTTTCTATCATTAATTTCCCACTCACACTCAGCTGAACCTAAATCCTAGGATACCTTAACCTTAAACTCTGATACCACTCTGTCACGCCGCAAACCATCACTCGGGTCGACCATGTGACATGGCCACATAATCCCTAAAGTAAAACCCTAGAGATCATGTAAGGCCTAAAAGGTACAATATTCACATAAATGCCAAAATTAAAGATTAATGTAATTAAATCAAATCCAACTAAAATGTATTGATTAATTACATGATTTCAAATGTCCACAAACAAAAGATAAATTAACTTCTAACTATCTAGCAGTCAGACTCCATATCGATCTCATTTCTGTTCCACCCGATGGACTCTACAAATCCAGTACCCTCTGAAAAAGGAAGTAAGTGTAGTATGAGCTTTTCCAGCCCAGTAAGAATCCCAACAGCCATACACAATAATAATAATAAAATAATCAAAGCAACAAATAAATGTCATTTCATCATTCAAAAGCTCAACAAACAACAACTATATATAACCAGTACATATACATAAATTCTTTTTACACATTATGTGATCCACTTTCGTATTACTCTGATTTCCAAGTTTTAAGATATTTCACTTCTGGCTTTGGACTAACCAAGATCATAACCCAGTCCAAGACTGCACAAATCCCACGCATAAGCTCGTGCAGCTATCCCACGCGTAAGCCCGTGGAGGCTATCCTACGCATAAGCTCGTAGAGGCTATCCCATGCGTAAGTCCGTGGAGGCTATCCCACGCATCAGCTCGTGGCGGCTATCCTACGCATAAGCTCGTAGAGGCTATCTCATAACAAGGCTAGTCCAAACCATTTTACATGTCTAATTTCACATGTTTAATCAAATTTTCATCACATCACATATTTTTATATATTCTCAAAAATATGATAATTCTTTCCAATTAATTATTCTAATATTTTCATAATAAACCAAATGGCACACCTCATATATGTCATACAAGCTCATAAATTAATAACAACATACTAATAAAAATATATCCAACGATAAATCCAATACATGCATAAATAGAGGTGCTCAGATGTAAGGATTCTTACAGAAATTTGTAGAACTGACTCACATGGATCCGAATCACGACCTACGAGCTG
Organism: Phoenix dactylifera; assembly: GCF_009389715.1. Taxonomy (NCBI): domain Eukaryota; kingdom Viridiplantae; phylum Streptophyta; class Magnoliopsida; order Arecales; family Arecaceae; genus Phoenix; species Phoenix dactylifera. The sequence goes on from NC_052392.1 coordinate 3,159,290, forward strand.
GAGTGCTGAGTCTCCTGATCAAAACCTCCTGGCACCGCTGACTCTTCCCTACAACATCAATTATAATTCACAAACTAAATTATTTAATATTTAAATATTCTAAATCATAATCCACATCTACTATGGGGCCCCATTATCAGGTCCCCAATCATCTCAATCCCTCCAGATCTAGGGACAGTCGGGGGTGGCCCGACTCCCACCCTTGTACCACCGACAATATCGTCGCAGCCGTGGCTGCTGCCATGCCGGCGACGATGGCCAGTCTCGGTGAAGAGACCAAGAGAAGGGTGGATGGGAGAGAAGGGTTCTTTCCTTCCCTTCTCCCTTCACGATAGGAGTACATCTCCCATCCTCCACCTCTTTGGTCCAAGGGCAACAGCCATGATGGCTGTGCCCTCACTTTCCCCAACTCGACAACGACTCGGCGACCATTGGCCGAACCATCATCGGCCACCACTCCGGCGATGATGGCCGGCCAAGAGAGGGAGGGATGAAAAAGTCGGCAGAGGTCGGAAGGCCTTCTGTCTTCTTCTTCTTCCCTAAGACCCGGAAGGACCCCCCTCCTCCAACATCAACAGAAGGCCATCCTCATGGTGGCTCGGCCTTCATCCGACCGGCAGCCACACAGTGGCTCAGATCTTCCCTTTGTCACCGGCCGGCAGCCAACCGACGAGAGGAAAAGAAGGGAGTGGGATCACGAGGAAGATGACCTCGGATCCACTACTCCCCATCACCAATCAAACCAGAAACCCTCATCAACTCCTCCCACATCCCAATTCAACCCCCAAGGCCATAAGATCCCGGCCAACCCGGCGGCCGGCGGCGGCAAGCTCCGGAAGAGAGAGGCCGAAATAGGGGCATCCTGTTTCGGACTCTTCTGCGATGATTCATGGCCAAAACCCAGGCAAAACGACCCAAAAACCTAGCAAATGAATTGCAAGGGATGGAACCACACTTACCTCAGCCTGATAGGGTGCTCCGGCGATCTTTCCGGCGAGAAATCGGAGGGAGCGAGCTTGGATCAAACTCCTCTCTTCACCCATTTGTGGATGGTCTCACCGAAGGAAAGGGGGGCTTTAAGGCTTCCTCGCGGCCAGCCGGATCTCGGAACCGTCGCCTCTCCGGCGCTCAGGTCTCCTCGGCGGATCAACTCACGCCGCCGCCCCCCCTGTAACTCCTCCTTTCCACGATCATGCCTAGGGCACGATCGTAATAAGGGGGATGGGCCTGGTCTTTTCGGGCCGACCCGTCAACCCTTTCATTTTTTTTTCTGGATTTTCACAAATCATTTATCGCCTATTTACATAAACACATTAATATTGGATATTTCGATTATTGAAATATATTTACACGATTTAGTAAATATTTTAAAATTAACTATGCATATATTAGAAAATATATTCCTTATTACAAATAAAATTTATTTGTAATGTAAATAATATATTATTAATAATAAATCCTATGTTAGATTTTTTGATAACTAATATATATTTGTTAATCATTTACCAATAATTAAAATTTATTAATTAATATATTGATATATTAAATAATTAACATTTATAATTATCATTAATCAATATGTTAGGATATTTATAATATATTTTTGTTGAAGGCTTTTGAGAACCAAAATATAAGAGTAGTGTAGTAAGGCTAAGAGGCTGATCGTTGCTACTTCAAATAATAGAATTTAGTCTTAAGATACTACCAGATGTTTTAGATGCGAGAGCCCTATTATCAACGAGAATGTATATGGCTCCAAAGCGTAAACTGTTTTGCATGCTGGTGTGGGAGGGGGGCATATGGGAATCACTGCAGCTTCCCTTAATTTATCATTTCTGTCTTTGTTTCGAGTCCCTATTTTTTCTTTGACTACTCTCTAGCTACATTATTGTCAATTATGCCATCACTAGCTTGAAATATAATATTATCAATTGTCCATCACGGATGGAAAACATGACAGTGGTCAATCTAAAGTTAAAATAAATTGATATATTTCATATGCACTCTTGAAATGAACGGATGGGTGAGGGCATTGGATTAGCTATGTTAATAAAGTTTGTCTATTATCGACACAATTCATTGCCCTTTATGTGCAAGAAATGTGTAATACCCCTAAAAAAAAAAAAGATGGATGGGCCGGCCCGAAAAGACCGAGCCCATCCACCCGTTTACAATCGTGCCCTAGGCACGATCGTGGGAGAAAAAAAAAAACGAGAAGAGAGGGGAGGGGGCGGCCAGCGTTAGAGGGGGTGACTCGCCGGAGGAGACGAGTGCCGGAGAGGCGACGGTTCCGAGATCCGGCTGACCGCGGAGGAAGCCCCAAAGCCCCTTTCCTTTGGTGAAGACCATCACAAATCGGGAGAAGAGAGGAGTTTGATCCGAGCTCGTTTCCTTTGATTTTCTCGCCGGAAAGGGTCGCCGGAGCACTCCGTCGGACCAAGGTAAGTGTGGTGCCTCTCCTTGCACATCCTTTGCTAGATTTTGGGTTGCACCGGTTGGGTTTGGCCAATGAGATCGCCGGAGAAGAGTCCGAAACAGGGAACCCCTGTTTCGGCTTTTCTCCTCCGGATTTTGCTGCCGCGGCCCCGGGGTTGGCCGAATCTATGGTCTTGAGGGTTGAATCGGGACTGTGGGTTGGTTTGAGAGGGATTTCTAGGGGTTTTAGAGGGGATGGGAAGAGGTGGACCGAGATCTCCTTCCTCGTGATTCCACCTCCTTTCCTTCCCCTCGTTGGTTGGCCGCCGGTCGACCACTGTCGCCGGTGGTGCCGCAGTGATGGCCATCACTGGCGGCCGTCGTCGCCGAGGATGGCACTTGGTGGCTGTTGCCATCCTGATCCGAGAAGAGAGGGAGGGATCGGTCCCCTGTTTTGAGGAGGAAGAGTTTTCTCTCTCCTCTCTTCTCTCTCTAGGTTCTCTCTCTTGTTTATTAGTTCCTCTCCTCTACTTGATTATTTCTCTCTCCAGTTTCTCTCTCTAGATTGGAGTTTTCTCTCTCTAGTTTGATAGAGGAGACCATTGTTTGTACAGACTGCTGGATAGTCGGTTAGGTCAATGGAGGGTTTTGGGTTGTCAGATACTCCGGATAACTTTTAATATTGTCTTGGTTATATGGAGACAATCTGTTAACAGACGAAAGGATGCTGAGCAGGGTTCTGCATATCCGGATTTATAGATGGCCATGAGGGCGGGGTGATTAGTCTGTCTGAGTTAACAAAGGTAAGAATCCTTGTACGCCAATCCTACATGATATAAATATTTTGCACTATATATATATATGTTGATATGCTATGATCCAGGCAAACAAATGGTTTTTATATTTAAATTGTATTTTGATCGTCTTTGCTTGTGATTGGTATAATGATAGATGATGCATGCGGCATAACCTACACCTGCAAAATTTGACTGATGGATGTGGTGCTCTAAACTAACCATATGATATTGGTTGCCCTGTCACGGGCTGGAAACATGATGTGGTTAGTTTATAGCCGGAAATAAATAAAAAAAATTGATGTGTAGATGTAAACTGGATTGTATGAAAAGAAAACTTTGGTTTATCTTATTATTATGGCAGGCCCCGTCACAGGCTGAAAATGTGGTATTTTGGGTAGGCCCCCTCACAGGCTAGAAATGTGGACTATAATGTGCAGGCCCCGCCCAGCTGAAAATGTGATATTTTGGTAGGCCCCTCACAGGCTAGAATGTAGAGCTATAATATGCAGGCCCCGCCACAGGCTGAAAATGTGATACTTTGGCAGGCCCCATCACAGGCTAGAAATGTGGAACTATAATGTGCAGGCCCCGCACAGGCTGAAATGTGTAATTGGTTGCCCCACCACAGGCTGAGAAATGTGACCGAGATTTGACCCAAAGTCGGAAAGATTAATTAATCCGGATCAAGTTGAAGAAAAGCATTGGAATATAATACAGTTTATAAGCTATCCTATGCTATATCATTATTGGTGTGGCTGACTTTTATTGATGTTTTATGTACATATTTATATTGATTATTTGAGGTTGATAGCCAGTTTATGACTTCATGATATGTGCATCGACTTGTCGTGATTTTTCAGATTTATATTATTATTGTGTTTGGTGTGGATGTATAGAGATTCTTACTGGGCTGTTAAAGCTCATCCTTTTTTTTTCTTCTTTTCTTTCATTTTATCAGAGTTGCAGGATGCTTAGATTTGGATGGTATGAGCGCAGAGTGCAAGTATCAGAGTCATTAGCTAGTTAGTTTGTTTATCCTTCTTTGATGTCGATGAACATTTGAAGATCTTGTAATTGAACTAATTTGTTTATTTTGGACATGTCGGACTTGCTCTATTTGAATTACTAGATTAATTGTGGATTTATTGAAATTTTTGGTTAATCATAGGCCTTGCATGATCTTTAGGGCACTGCTCTAGGCTCATGCGGCCGGTCGCGTATACCGAACCCGGGTGCTGGGTTCGGGGGGTGACAGAGTGTATCAGAGCTTAAGGTTAAGGTATTCCAGGGTTTATATTCAGGGTGAGTATCAGTGGAGAATTATGATAGAAAAACTATCAGAGATTTGGTTATAATCACTTGAGATCTGTAACAAGAATGATATTATAATCTAAGGTTTAAGACCACTAGGGACTGTGGCCTTAGTGGCATTAAAGTTTGAGTTTAAGATTATTGGAAAATGTGACCAGTTGGAATCTGAGCATATGTTTAAGATCACTTGGATTGTGACAGAAATATATCATAGCTTAAGGTTATGATCACTTGGAACATGACAATTAAATTCAGTGCTTAAGATGTAAGATCACTGGGTATTGTTGATAAATGTATGCATCGGATTTGGTTTCGATGAGTGTAGAAGGAAAGTATAAATTGTCTGTGATCATGATAAGAGGTGTTAGACCTAGAATAAGCGTAGGAAGGTTAACAATGGCATATCGGTTATACGATGTTTAGATATTATTTAAGATGACCTGAAAATTCAACTTGATATGGGTTTGATATGATGTACTTTTGATTTTTCTACTAATTATTAGAATGAGATTGTACGTAGATCTTCCATAGTATTGGAGTGAGCTAAGAAGATTTCATAATATTGAAAGGAACGTTCTTCGAAGTTAAAAATGCATGTGAATTATATCTGATATTGGCATGTTGGATATTGCAAATAGGTCTATTACCTATTGATGTATTTGATTATTTGAGGCCATAGAGTATGCATATTGATGGGGAATTCTAATTATTTGAATTCTCATATTTGGATTGGGCTACTGAATTTTCTTACAATTGTTGGAGATTATTGGGTGTGTTAACTTGAAATCTTTGTCATTGTAAAATCAAAATTGAGTAGAAAATTTCGATTTTGAGATGCTTATGTGAGTTAATATGTGTAGCATGATCATAGACATTAAGAATTTTGGTTGAAAAAGAATTTGGAGGTTGATAGGGTTAATTCCTACTCATAGTGATATTGGCTCAACAGTTCTAACCCATTGAATTTGAAGTAAATTCTGTTGGAAGGAAAAATCAATGTAGATTTTTCTGATTAAATTGCTAAGGAATACAAGAATTACCCCTTTAAATTAAACCTAGATATTTTTGGATTCTAAAAAGGTTGTGGAGATCACGTAGTGACCTTTAAACTTGACTAAAGGATGGGGGTTAGTTATGGTAAGTATACTCTATATAAATCAGAGAAACAAAAAGATCTAGAGGTTTTGCTCTAGTTCTACTTGAAAATTTAAATTTGGATTTTTTTTAGTCTCGATGCAAAGTGATACTTTGGACAGAAATCATTTTGTGACTTTAGAGAATTTGATGAGTAGATCAGAGTGCGCAGCGGAGTGTAGTGGATTGAGTTATTTTGAAACCGAATAGAAAAAGAAAAAAAATAATAATAATGATAATTACCTTGATCTGAAGGGTATATTATAGAAGACTTGAGTTAGTTTTCTAGTAGAGGGAATGTGTTGATTCTTTGCCTACTGGAAGTAGTTATGGGCTCTCCTATTTTTGATAATTCTAAGAAGAATTTTGGGGCATCTCAAATTTAACGTTAATGGATTGATAGCTCAATGATTAAGCTTGGGCCTGGGAATGATTTAACATAGTTCTTCGACTCCCAGCTCTGACATTGTTAATCTATCTATTTGAAAAGGTTTGCGGTTTTCCTAGGATAAAGGTTGATCATTTAATCACAGGCAAAGTTAAGAAAAGAAAAATGATTATAGAATATTAAGAGCATTTGATACTAAAGATTTCTCCTATTTCTATTAAGCCAATTATGATCTCTATGTAGAATCAAGAGAAATTAATTTCTTTGGGATATAATTATGGCATTTTAATCCAAGGTTGGAGTTGGAATTCTTTTGAAGGAGATCAAAGAACTTACTACGTGTGATAAATAGAAAGGATTAAGTTTTTGAGATGCTGTAATTTTTGTATGTCAAAATCTTTGTGGGTAGGTACTCGAGAGGGAGACTATTTGAAATCTCAGGAATGATATAATGGATGCAATTTTTTTTAAAAATTTGAGGCTTCAAGTAAGTTAATTTCGAGGACAAATTTTTTTTAAGGGGGAGAGTATGTAATACCCCTAAAAAAAAAAAAAGATGGATGGCCGGCCCGAAAAAGACCGGGCCCATCCACCCGTTTACAATCGTGCCCTAGGCGACGATCGTGGGAGAAAAAAAAAAAAAAACGAGAAGAGAGGGGAGGGGGGCGGCGGCGTTAGAGGGGTGACTCGCCGGAGGAGACCGAGTGCCGGAGAGCGACGGTTCCGAGATCCGGCTGACCGCGGAGGGAAGCCCCAAAGCCCCTTTCCTTTGGTGAAGACCATCCACAAATCGGGAGAAGAGAGGAGTTTGATCCGAGCTCGTTTCCTTTGATTTTCTCGCCGGAAAGGGTCGTCGGAGCACTCCGTCGGACCGAGGTAAGTGGGTGGTGCCTCTCCTTGCACATCCTTTGCTAGATTTTGGGTTGCGCCGGTTGGGGTTTGGCCGATGAGATCGCCGGAGAAGAGTCCGAAACAGGGAACCCCTGTTTCGGCTTTTCTCCTCCGATTTTGCTGTCGCCGGCCGCCGGGTTGGCCGGATCTATGGGTCTTGGGGGTGAATCGGGACTGTGGGTTGGGTTGAGAGGGATTTCTAGGTTTTAGAGGGGATGGGAAGAGGTGGACCGAGATCTCCTTCCTCGTGATTCCACCTCCTTTCCTTCCCCTCGTTGGTTGGCCGCCGGCCGACCGACTGTCGCCGTGGTGCCGCAGTTGATGGCATAACTGGCCGGCCGTCGTCGCCGAGGATGGGCACCTTGGTGGCTGTGCCATCCTGATCCGAGAAGAGAGGGAGGATCGGTCCCCCTATTTGAGGAAGAGTTTCTCTTCCTCTCTTCTCTCTCACTAGGTTCTCTCTTTGTTTATTAGTTCCTCTCCCGCTACTGGGATTATTTCTCTCTCCAGTTTCTCCTCTAGATTGGATTTCTCTCTCTAGTTTGATAAGAGGAGATCATTGTTTGTACAGACTGCTGGATAGTCGTAGGTCAATGGAGGTTCTGGGTTGTCAGATACTCCGGATAACTTTAATATTGTCTTGGTTATATAGGGAGAACAATCTGTTAACAGACGAAAGGATGCGAGCAGGGTTCTGGCATATCGGATTTATAGATGCCATGAGGGCGGGGATTAGTCTGTCTGAGTTAAACAAAGTAAGAATCCTTGTACGCCAATCCTACATGATATAAAATATTTTGCACTATATATATATATGTTTGATATGCTATGATCCAGGCAAAACAAAATGGTTTTTATATTTAAATTGTATTTTGATCGTCTTTGCTTGTGATTGGTATAATGATAGATGCATGCATGCGCATAACCTACACCTGCAAATTTGACTGATGGATGTGGTGCTCTAAACTAACATATGATATTGGTTGCCCGTCACGGGCTGGAAACGTGACTGTGGTTAGTTTATAGCCGGAAATAAATAAAGAAAATTGATGTGTAGATGTAAACTGGATTGTATGAAAAAACTTTGGTTTATCTTGTTATTATGGCAGGCCCCGTCACAGCTGAAAATGTGGTATTTTGGTAGGCCCCCTCACAGGCTAGAAATGTGGAACTATAATGTGCAGGCCCGCCACAGGCTGAAAATGTGATATTTTGGTAGGCCCCTCACAGGCTAGAAATGTGGAACTATAATGTGCAGGCCCCGCCACAGGCTGAAAATGTGATACTTTGGCAGGCCCCATCACAGGCTAGAAATGTGGAACTATAATGTGCAGGCCCCGCCACAGGCTGAAAATGTGATAATTTGGTTGCCCCACCACAGGCTGAGAAATGTGACCGAGATTTGACCCAAAGTCGGAAAGATAAAATCGGATCAAGTTGAAGAAAAGCATTGAACTATAATACAGTTTATAAGCTATCTATGCTATATCATTATTGTGTGGCTGGACTTTTATTGATGTTTATGTACATATTTATATTGATTATTTGAGTTTGATAGCCAGTTTATGACTTCATGATATGTGCATCGACTTGTCGTGATTTTCAGATTTATATTATTATTGTGTTGGTGTGGATGTATAGAGATTCTTACTGGGCTGTAAACTCATCCTTTTTTTTTTCTTTTCTTTCATTTTATCAGAGTTGCAGGATGCTTAGATTTGGATGGGATGGGCGCAGAGTGCAAGTATCAGAGTCATTAGCTAGTTAGTTTGTTTATCCTTCTTTGATGTCGATGAACATTTGAAGATCTTGTAATTGAACTAATTTGTTTATTTGGACATGTCGGACTGCTCTATTTGAATTACTAGATTAATTGTGGATTTATTGGAATTTTTGGTTAATCATAGGCCTTGCATGATTTTTAGGCACTGCTCTAGGGCTCATGCGGCCGGTCGCGTACCGAACCCGGGTGCTGGGTTTGGGGCGTGACAAAATGTGACACTATTTATTGCCCCATCATGGGCAAGAAAGATGAAGCTATCGATTGCTTCATCATGGGTGAGAAACATGATATTTTTTGTTGTCCCATTACAAGAGAACGTGATCGTTGCCTATCCAAAGTCAAAATAACTTAAATTACTTATGGACTACTCTTGAGATATTGGTCGAATTCGCGTGTCTTAAGTTATGATATGATTATAAATTGTTTATGATGAACTACTATTGAAAAGAAAATCATTTTTGTCTACAAATAGTGAAAATAAAATTCAAGTTCTGGATGATTGGCATGTGTATTTCATGATAATAATAGATTAATATTATTCTAATGACTATATTTGTTACGGAATGTTTGTTGTTGGTTATCAATTTATTTGTTCATTTATTTATATTGATGTTTGCATTTGTATGAGGATTCTTACTGAGTTATTAGCTCATGCCAATTCTTATCTTTCTTTTCAAAGCCACATGATTCTTAGTACTTGGTTGAGATTTGCGGTCTACTTTATTAGTGAGAGGTGAAAAGAATTTAGAAGATCTTCAATACTATTGGATGTTTGGACATTGTAGTTGGATTATTTTTGTTAAAATAGTGGGCTCTAATTTTATTCTCCGAATTGGTGATTTCATTGATGTTTTTTATTCAATAAACCTGGCATATTTCTTAGAGTTTTACCCCATACAAAGTGCAGCAGTATCACATGCGATAGAGTCAGTTTCTAGGATTCGTAGGTCTACAACTTCACTTAATCACAAGTGATTGGTTTGAGTAAGAAATCTTACCAATTAATTTAAAATAACTATGTCAAATTAGAATCCGCAGTTTGCGTAAATTTGAAGGAATGGGATAGAGAAATCTATGTCAAATGCACCTATAATGGTATTCAATTGTTAGAAACAGAATTCTAAAGATTGGTTAACAGTGGTATTTATATAAGGTTCTATTTCTTTTTGTTTTAAAGCTGGTGAAGACATAAAATATCATCTGATCATAGAGATTCATGAAAAAAGGACAAGATAAAATTTTTGTCTTTCTAACAATTTAGGGAATGGAAGTAGAAGTTCCTTTTGGTTCTCTCCAAAATGACCTTCTTTTTCGAGCCTATTTATAAAGAACTTCAAAGAAAAAGAAAACTAAGTTTCCCATGCATCTTCTTTTGAAATGTCATAGATCCTTTTTACCAAGCCATTGGCAAAAGTGTCGTCGAGAAAAATAACTTTATGCTGTGATCTTATTGAAGCTGCGTGGAGCTTTGCTCTTGCTTTTCTTGGAAAAAAAGAGAAACATGAACTTTATGTGAGGTTGAGATACAGTTCAGTGAATATGCTAATATTAAATCAAAAAATGTACGAAGCTATTGTTTTAAGGATGCTACTGAAGAAACAACGGAAAAGAAGATTGCATCAGAATATAACATACATCGCCAAATATTTGCAAGTCGAAATAGAAGTTCATGTGTGAAAACATTATCAAATACATTACAGAAAATTAACAGTTCCATCAAATATAAAGAAACATATGACATGGAAATGAAAAATAAGAACTAATACAATCAAGAGTTCTATGGTTCCATAAGAAATAGCTAGAAGTATTGCCTTGTATATATTAAAGAAAGGCAGAAACCTTATTGACTGGATCATCACTTCAGCTAACGCCAATTAAAGTAATCACCCTACAAGACAAGAAACACCACAGTTGTACTTACTTAGATGGAAATGATAAAGTTATTCACTCGATTCTTTTTTAGGTAGATCATAAAGCATGGGCAACCTTTGGCACAATGGAAATTTAGCAAATAAATAAAAAATGCAGCCTTTTAGAAGAAACTAGAAATAAATTCCTTGATGCATTGAATTGAGAAAAAACTCAAAACTAGCGAGAACCAAGATTCTTTCAATGATATTCATCTTTCAAGAAGGGTGCATTTAGATTTACTATAGTACGGACAATATATTAGTCGTTGGCATTATATTTGAAATTACAAAGTTATCTATGATTTGTAAAAGAAGAGTCGTGCCCAATCCTTCGCAATCATTTAACCGGAAATTCTACATTGAATAGAATATTCCAAATTTTGATTTTCTCTACCAATGAATTCAATTTTTTTTAACAAATCTAGGTAGATAAAGTCATGATTGGAACTTTAAAAATGAAGCAGCAAGAGAATTAGCATGTTGCTGTGTGATTTACGTATGCACAAGAAACATATTAACAATCAATTATTGGATTGTGGTTACCACCTTTTGACTAAATAAAAAAGATCACGTTGGAGGAGTCATAGTATCACAACCAACCGTATAACAATAATTTTCCCTAATGTTTAGAGCACATATTCTGAGTTTTCCAATATTTACTTTCTAGTTTTTCTAACTGTTCTTGGCCGGTCCCAGGTTTATGAATCGTCTTCATCAGTGTCCTAATGCATGAGGTGCTGTAAGAGGTGGATTGAGTTATCACATCCTATCATCCAACTATTTGTATTTGACAAAAAACAACCAGAAATAGTGAAGGTCAATCTCAGTAGATCAGTAGTCCTTGTTGAGTTCAATGCTCTGTTTTCTTAAGCTAGATAAGGGAAAGAATTTTAGAATAAAAATTTCAGCAATTAGAACATTCGGAGAAGATAGAGAGAAATAAATCACAATATTCTGCATGATATTATGTCAAACATTTTCATTAGTAGGATCTCGAGGATGAAAATAACAGAGGAAATAGAGGAGGGGGAGTGACTTACAGGTACTGCTGATATTATCTCTGATCAATTCATCTTGAAAAATAATGGAGGGGATGTGCCGAACCTCATTTCTGACCTGTCATTGAACTCACGGGCATTTGAATCAGCTTCAGTTCTCGAAGTGTGGTCACCTGCTGCAATCCCTCGGGAAGCATCTTCAATTTCGGCACCAATTGATAGTTAAGTGGGTAAGGTTGGGCATGCCCCACCTCCACTCTCCATTCCTCTAAATTTTGGAGATAAATAATATAAGTATCGCACCGAGGAAAGCCACCAGTAGAACACAACATGCTCTTCCCTACGTATGCACGTAATAACAGTTGGAGAAACCTAAGATTTGACAGCTTCTCTAGTGCCGGCATTGGGTCTTGCTCCAAAAGAGATAAGATAATTTGAGCTTGGTGAGGTTTTGTGGGAGTTGACTGCTGTTTAGGAGCTGCTGCTGTTGTTTGAGTAACAACCGTCCATGCAGTGTCAATGAACGGACCTGGTGCAATTTTGGTGCCTGAGCAAAAGGACGTCCCAGGGATTATACGTCCGGGCAAACTCAGAGTGAAGGAGACGAGGCTGTCCGGATTTTCTCGAGCGCTTTTTCCAACGTGATCTGCAACATTGTGTCACATGCTTTAATCAATCGCCTCCCTGGTGAAGTCTGGTGTAGTAGCCCATTTTTTTATGAATCTTATGCCATAAACGGACAATATCATATCTTCCATATGAAACTCAAACTCCTCAATTTCCAGAGTCTGCAAGGTTCTTGCGTTCACCACTCATCAGTGCGCTTAGAAAATATATGTTTAATATATACATGCCTCAATGACCGGATTTTCCAAAATGATTTCGGAAGCCAGTAATGCGTTGTATGTCTCACATCCAAGTTCTGCAGATTCAGAGATGTCGGGATGGAGGATGGCAGTCTCTTCAACCGGTCCTTCCCAATCCCAGGTATCGTAGTATGAATCATCCTGCGATCTGTCTGGTAACTCCTTCAAATCTCTTGTGCCCTCTAGATCCAACACCCTTACTAAGTTTAACCATTCAAAATCTTCCCCCACTAGTCAAACTTAAACTGAAGCCCAGCAAAGTGCGGAGATGCCGTGAGAAAACAGCAGGCTCATCATTTATACGATTGTAGAAAGCTGCACGATGACTTGATATACGATCAGATACTCCCACGTCCTCACTGCTGCAAACATGAAGAAATTCATCTTTTTTTGGCATCTTCAAGCCAAAGTCGCGTAACAGATCATGGATGCATATGCTCTTAACCAGCCCACGAGACATGCTTCTCTCGACAACTTGGATCATGCACCTCTGCACCAACTCATCCAACCAATCCCTTGCCGTGCCTTCCATTGTCTGTCGCTGCTCTTGCAGTATGAAACCTTCGCCACCCACAACCTAACTAATGTGGAAACAGAGATAATGGAGTCCTCTGGAAACGCAGCAATGTATAGAAAACATGGTTTTAACGATATGGCAAGGTCGCTGTAGCTTAAACCCAATATATTGTGGCATTCCCTTCCCATCTCTAGTAGATACCCAGTTCATGCTCTGAGCTACTTTCAACCATGTATCGTAGCTAGGATCTTTCCTCGACAGAAGGCCCCCTAACACCACCAGTGCAAGAGGAAGTCCACCACACTTCTTTGCAAGCTTCTGGGCCAATGCCTCCAACTCAGCTGGGACATCTTGATTTGGTGGCAATGCCTTCCTACGAAAGAGTTTCCAGCTCTCTGTGTCGTCTAAAAGGTGCAGTTCATGTGGAGGAATCCATGGCTCGGCATCTTTTGCAACCTCAATGTTACGTGTAGTAAGCAGTATTCTGCTGCCTCTGTTCTCATCAGGAAAGACTCGCCTGCATTTCTCTCCAAACATCAACTCTCCATACATCATCCATCACGACCAAATACATTTTGTCTCTTAGGAAATCACGGAGCATCTGTCTCACGTCTTCTTCACCCATCTGCTGCGCTAAGTCTCCTTTCCTCTGTTTGATTCCCATTACTTTTTTCATGATGTCCTTCACTAGCTCGATACCTCGGTAGCTCTGAGAAACTGAAACCCAAGCGAAGGTATCAAAATGTTCTCTAATTGCAGGGTCATTATATACTTTCTTGCAAGGGTGGTCTTGCCTAGGCCACCCATACCCACTATAGAAATTACACGTCGTGCTTTCTCATTCTCATCAAGCAGTCGACTCACTAATTTTTTCTTATCATTCTCGAAGCCTACAACATCAGTGTCATCATCATCAGAGTGAGGAGAGGATTCTCTGAGTGATTGCCAACTTTCATCCACTGCGCTACTCTTTGACCTGGATTGACCAAGGTTATACCTTACTGTGCTATGGAAATACTCTCGATCTTGATCTTTATCTGCTCATTCTGGTACTAATTTTATGGAGGGTGATCAATTCACAAGGTTTGTGCGGAGTACCTTGAAATGGAGCCCATGCAGCCTCTCCTTTGGTGTCGCCTCTCGCCCATGTAATTGATGGTGTCTATAACGTCTTCCATTTCATTTGCTACACCTCTCATCTGCGTAATCCAGCTCTCCATTGTTGCATCTCCTCTCTTCCTTCTTTGAATCTGCATCTTTGAGGAAACCTTGCAACTGCTGGAGTTGTGTTTTCACCCAATCGATCTGTCTGCGCACACCACCCAAGGAAATAGCTGCTTGTACGAGAAGGTTTGGTAAGCTGAGAGACGACCTTGGAAACCGGAGACTTAACCATCTTTCCTTCCCTCTCTCTTGCTCACAGGAATAATGTTTCAGACAATACGGTCAAATGAAGGAGCCAAGAGGAAGAAGGAGAGGCCTTTCTCTCTCCGGAACAAGAGCTCAATTCTGATGCTTTCCCGCAGTCAAAAATAATAATAAAAAGAATCTGATGCTTCCTCCAGCAATAGCCATAGAATTTTCCTGCTTTTAGTCAATAATGCAGGAAGTGAGAAACTTTCCCCAAAATTTATTAATTAAAATTCAACTTCAGGACAGCATCAGAAATTCCTAGGGAATTCGGGAACAACATCTCACCTTTGGGACAGCATCAGATTCAAAAGAGAAATCAATAGCAAGAACATTTCGATCGACTTTTTATTCATTTTGCCACTAACAGAATAACATTTAGATGCCATAAGCAAGTCATTGATGACATCTTCATTTGCTCATAGATACTATAAGCAAATTGGATTAAATGCCAAACGACTTCTTTAGGATTAATGGAAAAAGCTTGAATCAAAAATATCATGATGCAACTTATTTCTCTCTAATCAAAAATTAGAGAGAAGAGAGAGGAAACAAGAGAGAGAAATAAGAGAGGGATGGCTCTCTCTCTTCCTCCTCTTCTTCTCTCTCTCTCTTTTTTTTTTTTTCTTTCTTCTTTTCTTTCTTCCGTGGGAAAACAGAGGAGGAAGGGGAACGGCTGAAGCTGCCGTAGTCATGGTGGTCCGACCAAGCGGCGGTGGCTTCCAGCAGAGGGAAGTTGTCGTCGGCGGCAGCCGGCAACTATCAACCCAAAAGCAGGGCCGAACAGGGGGTGGTCATGGCTCGATTGATCTCGGTCCAATCCGCTCGTCGGCGACTGGGAGCTGCGGAGAGGCCGGGAGCTACGGGCAACGAGCGCCGGCAGCGAACATGACCGGAAAAAGGAAGAGAAACGGCGAAAACAGAGGACAGAGAATAGGGGAGTTTTCCAATCGAATTTCGGCCACTTTCTCGGTCAGTGGCCGCCATTCCTAGTCGTGGAAAGGAGAGGAAGAAAATGGGAGGAAGGATAGGGCGTTACCTTGGCTCCGGCGGTGTCCGGCAGCCCCGATTTCCGGCGAGCACAGTAACGGGCAGCTGTGAACTCAATGGGAAAAGGAAGAAGAAGGAGAGGGAAAGAAAGAATAGAGCTTGAGGTGGTGGGCTCAGGGGGTTGGGGAAGAGGCAAGCCTCCTTGGTTCTCGGAAGTCGACTCCTACCGGGAGGCGGACGGAGGGTGGGAGAAGAATACTTACTGGTGGGAGTGTTCCTCTCCGTTTTACTCTTTTCTTTCTCTATTTCTTTTTTGATGTGAGCTTGGGCTGGGCCAAGCTCGGGCCAGGCCGGTCAAGCGGACCGGGCCATCACACCAGTACCGAAGAAATCCTACACCAAGGAAGAGCATTTTCATTCCCTGGAATTTAACTATTATCTCAGCTAGCCAGGATAAAAGTAATAGCAATTGCTCTTTGCAAGGATCTGGTCTTGTAAGTGGTCTTTATGCTCCAAGCCGGATGATTGGTGCTGTTTTGGGTGGTTCGGCTGTAAAGTGATAAACTTAGCAATTCTAGGAAATGCTGCCATTGCCCAACCATAGGCCATGCACTGGTAAGTTTTTGTAGAACATTAAGCCCCCATTTGGTGGAGCTTTTTTTTTTTTTTTTTTTGTTACAACGGTTGCTCATCCTATCCTAATATAGGTATAGCTAATAGAATCAAGAGCACCAATCTGACAAAACTGCGAAGGAAGGATATCCTGGTCAATCCATAGAACCCCTCCGGAGTGCTGTGCTGCAAATGATGCAACCCAATCGGCAACCCTATTTGCCTCCCTATATACATGCACTACCTAAAAGTTAATACAGTCTATCCGCCGGATGTCATCGAGTAGGGGACTCACATCCTCCTCCGCCCCTCTTCGCACAACCAATCGATAACTGTGGTCGAGTCGCCCTCAAGGATGATGCGCTCTGCCTTCAACAGCCGTCTCGTGTAGGAGATACCTTGCTGCCCGAGCTCCACCTCTAAAGCTGACATACATTAAAATTTCATCATCATCAGAGTGAGGAGAGAATTCGCTGAGGGATTGCGAAATTTCATCCACTGCACTACTTTCACCTAGATACCACGGATCCTTTCCTTTATATTTCCAATTTCATGTAGGGTGAACAATTCATGAGGTTTGTGAGAGTACCTCGAAATAGTGTCCATGAAGCCTCTCTGACGTTGCCTCTCAGCCATGAACTTGACCCTGTCTATGATGTCTTCCACTTCATATGCCACCTCTCTTATCTCACGTATCCAGCTCTCCATTCTTTCATCTCCTCTCTTCCTTCCGGCGTCTGCATCTTTGAGGAAATCTTGCAATAGACGGAGTTCTGTTTCCACACATTTGATCTGATTGTTCACACCACGCAAGAAAGCAGCTTCTTGTACGAGAAGGTTGGTAAGCTGAGACACGACATTGGAAACCAGAGACACAGGCATCTCTCCTTCCTCCTCTCTCACTCAGACAAAGAAGATTTTAGAGGATGGCCGAACGTATGAGGCCAAGAAGGAGAGTCCTTGATCTATGGGAAAGAAGTTCTCAGACCGGATGCTATCCGTCACTAATGGCCGGGGAATCTTCTCCATAGTCTATGCAAGAAACTTTTTTTTTCTAAAAAAATGAGACTCTCTACATGAAAATTAATATAAGAAGTTCAATTACTTTAGCTACTCTTATTACCATGTGAGTTGAGGATTAATTTATTCCGACATTCAGACACTTTCACGTGACTTGAGGTTTAATTTATTCCGACATTAAGACATTGTTGCCAGAGCTAGACTGTCATTAGCTGGTATAGGAAGAATCACTGTAGCACCGAGCCAACATAAATTTTTAGGCCCTATTTGGGGGAGCCATTGGAAATAGAACTTTTGAAAGTAGAGCCATTGGAAGTAGAGATTTTTGAAGCAGAGCTTTTATAAAAAAGTTGTTTATTGTTCGGTAACTACATTTTTAAAGTACCGTGACACTTTAACATGTGTTTGATAAATAAACTGATAAAGTACTTTTGTATGACAAAATTAGCATAAAGGATATTACATAGTATTATATAATAGAACATAATAAAATATAACATATATTATTTATAAATATATAATATAGTATAATATTACTGTAATGTAATATAATATTATATTTATAGTATAATATAATAATAAAGGTACAAAATATTATAATTATTAGCATGCATTAATTTTTCATAATATAACATAATATTAAATTATAACATAACATATTAATGTATTATGATATAATGTAATATAATATTATAATTATAGTATAATATAATAATAAAAACAAGAATATCTTTTTTTGCATGAAAGAGAGTCTGATCCACGGCTAGAATTCTTTGTTAAGGCTCCAGCAGATTTTTAGGTTTATAAAGAGACAAAGTATGTAATTATTATATTTTATTATGGATATTTTAGTCTAAAAAAGCTTTTCGATAAAGTTCAAAACAATTTTTTCTAAAAGCTCCAGAATAGAGCTTCTCCCAAAAAGCTGTTTTTGGCTTTTTGGAAAAAGCTAAAACAGCTTTCCAAAATTTTTACCAAACATTCTTTTGCGGGCTAGAAAGTACTTTTTGGCCCTCCAAAAGCTCTCCCAAATGGAGCCTAAGGTTCTGTTTTGGGGAGCTGTTAGCAGTAGAGCTGTTGGAAGCAGAGTTGTCTGAAGTAGAGCTGTTATAAAAAACTGTTTGCTGTTTGGTAACTACATTTGTAAAGCGCTGTGGCACTTTAACATATGTTTGGTAAACAAATTGAGAAATTACTTTTGTATGACAAAATTACCATAAAGGACATTACATAGTATTATACAACATAACATAATAAAACATAATATATATTAATATATAAATATATGATATAGTATAATATTATTATAATATAAAATAATATTATTATAATATAGCATAATAGTAATATAATTATTAGAGTAAATTAATTTTTGATAATATAACATAATATTAAATTATTTAACATAACATATTCATGTATTATGATATAATATAATATATATTATATTTATAGTATAATATCATAATAAAGGTATAAAATATTATAATTATTAGTATAAATTAATTTCCCATAATATAACATAATATTAAATTATTTAACATAACATATTAATTTAATATGATGTAATGTAATATAATATAATATTTATAGTATAATACAATAATAAAGATATAAAATATTATAATTATTAGTATAAATTAATTTCCCAAAATATCAAATAATATTTAATTTTTTAAAATAACATATTAATGTATTATGATATAACATATTATAATATTATATTTATAGTATAATACAGTAATAAAAGTATAAAATATTATGATTATTAGTATAAATTAATTTTTCATAATATAACAAAATATGAAATTATTTAAAATAACATGTAATATGATGTAATGTAATATAATATAATATTTATAACAATAATAAAGTCATAAAATATTATAATTATTAGTATAAATTAATTTTTCATAATATAACTAATATTAAATTATTTAACATAACATATTAATGTATTATGATATAATATAATATGATATTATATTTATAGTATAATACAATAATAAAGGTATAAATATTATAATTATTAGTATAAATTAATTTTTCATAAGATAACATAATATTAAATTATTTAAAATAACATATTAATGTATTATGATATAATGTATTATAATATTATATTTATAGTATAGTACAATAATAAAGGTATAAAATATTTTAGTTATTAGTGTCAACTAATTTTTCATGCTCCGAATGACCATTTATCTCTTTAATAATTTTTCTAGCTAGGTGATAAAATTGATTAAATGATTACTAGATGTTTAGATGAGAATCACATAGATGAGAAATTATTTAGCATGTTCTATGTACGTAGTTTAATAAGGCTTGGAATACACTTCATTAAAAAAATTTTCTTCTAAAATGTGGTTCAAAAGATGCATATAAAAAATAGAAAAGAAAATACGTTTTCTTGCGGAAGGGAGTCTGACGGCTAGGGTTCTTGGCTCCAGCAGATTGTTAAGTTTATAAAAGGACAAACTATGTAATTATTATATTTTAATATGGGCATTTTTGTCAAAAATACAGCATTCTAATAAAGCGGAAAACAACATTTTCGGAAAGCTCCAAATTGGAGCTTCCCCCAAAAGCTATTTTTAACTTTCCGAAAAAGCTGAAACGGCTTTTTGAAAATTTTATCAAAAATTATTTTTTATCTAAAAGTACTTTTGGAGGGCCAGAAAGAACTTTTTGGCCCTCCAAAAGCTCTCCCAAACAGGGTCTAAGACTATCAGGCATTAACAACTCTATCCCAGCCATCACCCTTCTCTAGTTGTCGAATTATTTTTCAACCCCTTGCTGAGTTACGCCCTGTTTGATGCGACGTTCGTAGCGGAATTTGAACGGAACGTCGTTCATCGTATGAATACGCCTTCGGATCGTAGAATTCAAAAATTTTTCTGGATCCAAATCCAGAAGATCTTTGACTCATTAGGAAGGGGAGACTAGGATCTGAGGAGGGTTGATTAAGATTTATAAAACTAAAACAAAAATTAGAAGTTATTAATTTGAAGATCTCATCTTCAAAAATTTTACAGGGGTAGAACACCACAGCCTGATGATCTTTCTAGGTTTCTGGTTAAGCCGCACACGTGTCCGGCCTCTACAGGTATCCACACGAGAATTTAATCATCCGAGATAAGGTCTTACCAGAGTGCTAACTATTGGGATTTGTATCCTAAATATCAATCGTCAGCATATTGATGATTGAATTTTGTAAATGAATTGACAAATTAATAAAGTGTTATTTGGCATTATTCATCATTTCATTTTCAAATAAACTCTTATATGATGAAGTCCTTAGGACTTTTGTTATGATAAAGAAGGATTTATCTTTGAGTCCTTAAATCAGGTCGCAACCAAATGATATGTTGTTACAAGGACGACAGCATTATCGAGATTAGGTCGTTATGTGACATATACGTTAGTTGTCCTCTTAACCAAGGAGTGTGGAGACACCGATATACCACACAGATGAAGTGTAGGAGTACATTTTACTGAACATGACCAATTCCGGAATGCTCTACTGTCGAGAGATGTTCCGAGTGGATATGAGTATAAATTTGACCCTCTGACCTAAGACCGCAATCTGTGACTAGCAAGCAACTCACTGTACTATGATACCGGACTATCTGGATTTATAATTCAGTGACGGAAGGTCACTGGGTGCAATCAAGTACTTGCGTAGTCAGTTGTGAGTCAAGATGGAATTGACCCCCTCTTAAAAATAGGAGATAATGTCTTGTAATTAATTTAGCAAAACTTTGACCAGAGTAATCCCAGTGAGGAGTCACAGGATATCTAAAGTTAATCACATAATGGGTGTACTAATTATAAAGTTGATAGTGAGCTCTAAGTCATCCTGGCATTAGGAGTCAAAGGGATTGAATTATACAGTAACTATAGTCCAGGATTTCAGAATATTTGCTTCGCATATATTCGGCCTATCTAGACATCAGGTACCATTGCTAGATGGTCACATCGATTAGTGTAGGAAGTCGTTCCTATACTACTGGCTTAGGTTCGAACCTATGAGGTCACACGCATAGAAGATTCCTGATTGATCAAGAAGGCTGATGAATGATTAAGAATCATTCTGGAATAATTTGGTCAATTCGATTGGCAAATTATCTTATAAAATAATTAAAGTAATTATTGGAGGATTAATTAGTAATTAGATTGCTAATGAACTCAATTGGATTGAGTAATTAGACTAAGGATGAGCCAAATTGAATTAGAATCAATTCTGGGCTCAATCAGGATTTTGACCTGATTGGATTAGGTCTGAATCAAGAGGACATAGGTTGACCAAATTAAATTAGATTAAATTTGTGCTTAATTAGGGATTGACCTAATAGGATTAGGTTCAACCCAAGATAATTGGATAATCCTAATTGTTAGGATTTAATTAAATTAAATGGGGTTTGATCTGAAGCTGTTCGGATCTTGAAATCCACTTGTCATATATCCATGCATGGCGCCATAAATTGATTTTTAATATGATTAAAAATTAATTTAATTTATTTAATGGTGCCATGGGACACTTGGCAATATCAGGGACCTCTTTCATCATCAAATGGGGTGAAATGGAAAGATAAATGCATTAAAAGAATTGGATAAGATCAAATTCTCTCTCTTCATGGTATATGTCATTCTTATCTTTATCTCACTTCTAATTAAGCTTGAATTTCGAATTTAATCACTACAAAATCATCACATGACCCCCTAATCTGATGGTAGGCATGGGACATTGATTGGAATGAAAAATTATGGCGACATGATCAAGGGTTATGATGAGATCAAACACATCATGCCGCCATCCATCAATTCTGAATTTTCCCTTGCGCATGAGTTCAAATTTCGAATATAATTTGACCTATGGTTGAGATCTGATTTGGGGTTGTTATTGCCCTACTCATGCGCCAACTAAAGGTGGTTCAGAACATTAGAATTTCGAATTCAAATGCTTTGAAGAATGTTTTTAAAAAGGGGACTTCATGGGTGTCGCTAACATGAATTCTGCAGCCGCTAGCACTGTTGCAGAAGAAGATCCTTCAGGGCTTCGCGTGTACTTCTCATAGAGGCCATTCGTGTGTGTGGCTGAAAAGTCAAGGATTAGATCCACAAGTTTCTTCCATCATAAAAGGTATTAAATCTATATTAATCTTTTATTTTGGAGTCAGGGTCTAGGTCCGATTTTTCGAGGTTTTACCCTCCTTTGGGGCTCTTCACGGAGTTATCTCCAAAATCCATTCGATGGATATTCAGAGATTAATTGGAATAGAGTGTTTACCTTTCATATCTGATAGTTAATCATGCATAAAGTTTTAGCATAATTGTTTAAACAATTCCGGCATAATCCTATGTGTTCTTACAGTGCTGATTTCTAAATTTGATCTTATAAGCATGCACGAATTAAATTGTTTGATTCGATTTTTCCACTGTATTTTTGAAACTTAAAAAGAATTACGTATGGCTTGATCTCCCTTATGAAGGGGTACGTAGGCAACCCGATCAGGTTCAGCCATTGTTTTTAAAAAAAAAATAATTCAGCATGCTAAACACCAGAGAACCTAGGATTCACTTTCACTAGCTCCTTGCAAAGATCTCTTATGAGTATCGAAAGAGATGGAAGAAATTCTGCAACATACCTCTTTGAAGAAAATGCTTTCTTCTTCAACCTTGCTCGCAATTAAGAAAGAGGAAGAGGTTGCTTTGCTCATGAATCTTCCTAACCTTGATGCCGTGGAAGAAGAAGCCCTCTTTCAGCCATGGAAAAGGAGGAAAGGAAGAAGCTTGACGTTGGGCAGAATTGATCTCTCTCCCTTGATCCTTCTTCTTCTTTGCTTTCCAACACCTTGGAGGAAGAAGAAAGGGGATCCTTCACCTTGTTGCCGTGAAGAAAAGGAGGTCTCCTTTTGCAGCCGTGGGAAGGGAAGAGAGGAAGAGGGAGGAGGCATGGAGATCAAGGATGAATCCTATGGTTCACGCCCCAAGCCTTTTATAGATGGGTTCTAGGGCTTCTCCTAATCTTATTAGGAGTATGGGACTATAACCCACCCTTGGATTAATGCATGACATGTGTCCACTTAATTAATTGATTAATTTTCTAATCATATTAGGACTCCTAATCTCATTAGGAGAATTAATTGATTTGGAAGCATGCATCCTACGACGCCATGTGGACTTTAAAGTTCGCATAGTATGAACATGACTTAAGTCATATTCATCCTACGACGACATGTGGTCTTTAAAATCGCACAAATTTTAGTTTAATCAAATTGACCCAATCATGAACCTAAATTAATTTGGGTCGAACCCAATTTGATTTGGCTCATTAAATCAGCCCAATTGCAATCCAATTGCAATCAATTCCACTTATTTCTTCTTCCATTAGCTCACTAACACTTAGTGGGTTAATTCAATCACCAATCATATTGATAACTGACTTCAATTGAGATTCTAAATCACAATTTTGATAGCTTGACTAATTAAATTCTCTATGTGTGTGACCCCGTAGATTCTATTCTAACTGGTAGTGAGACATATAAGATTTTCATCTCAATATCACTGAAACTCCTTTCAGTGGACTGAAACGATTTTAGTTCTACTCTCAGGTTTCACTGATCACCAAGTGAATGCCTTCGAGTCTCACAATCCACTAGTGACACCTAACAATATATGGTGGCAACCCAGCAGAATAGAATGTCTGAACCTCTAGGTGCAGTTTGCGTATGATATAGTCCCTCTATTATGGATTCCGACATGACGGAGGTTATGGATATCTCGTCAAACTCCATCGTCCGTCATATGTCAAATTTATACAACTTCTAATTCGAGATATGGAAAACTCTTTTTCTAAAATATCTGGTCAGAAATTTATCGAACTCAGTCTCATAAATCATATAGGATCACTTCTAATCTATCAAAGTTGATAGATCCCATCTAGATGCAACGTTATTCCAAAATGAACCTAATGTAGCCAATCCGCACTATAAGGATCCGAATGGCTAGGGCCCAAGTTCACATGCTCGTCAAACTACAGCAACCTCACAGTGAATAGCTGAGGCATCGTAGGTCAAAGGACCAGTCATACAACTGCAACATAAGTAGTCACTGACGAGTGGATAGACATCCATGTGACTACTATCTTTAGTCACGCTCAATACCTTGTTCTCTAACAAGTACTCGCATAATCAGTCCAATGTCTATACACCGTGGACTCGAGTCTCGTCCATCTAACTAAGTGATCTGTGTACTAATCTCAGCGGATCCATCACTGTCCCTCATGATGGATCTATCGATCAGGAGCATTTAGAAATTAATCCCTAATGACACATGCCTCAAATTATCAACTCCTTTGAGAATATGTGTCATCATCTATTAATTTCTTGGATGATTCATGGACACATACAAACATGAATAAAAAATAAATTGCCCAATCTTATTTAGTAATAAGTGTCAAATTACAAATTTATGCTCCAGATTACAAGTATGTGTCAGCTACGTTGGCTTCTAGGGCATACTTTTAACACCCCTCATCTTAAATATATTACTTATCACTCCCAAAATATACATTTTGTCCACCGAGTGGAAAATCTCTCCCCCTGTCCATCTAACGCTTCCAATTTTGCCATATTTTTTTTAGTGTGTATCTTAAAAAAAAAACCAAAAGTCATAGATTCTATCTACCAACAGAATCGTAAGTTTCATAATTAAAAAAAATCCCAAAAAAAAATCACAGTACATCTACATGATTAAATAATATATACCAAGCAAATTAGTTATTTAGCAAGTCAATACATATATATAGATAAATTTATATACAAATTCTAGAACATAGTTCACCAATAAACAGTATACGGTTAGATGACACACACTTAGCAAATTAGTCATCTAACAACCCAATACATATTTTCAAGTAAATTAATATATAGTTTTCAGAATATTATATTCACACATTATTAGAAAATAATCTACAGATCTTTATCTGGTAATTAGAAAGTGCAAAAAAAGAGATACTATTAAGCATCCATATCATCTTTTAAGTAACAATAGAAAAGCCACCCATAAGTTCTAAGACAAGGTTTGCAGGGATCCAAATACTGCAACTGAAGTGCTAAAGCTATACATGATTCTGAAAGCTCCCAATGATATAGTATTGGAAAATTACAAACTCCACATTACGCATGCAGCTGGCAGAGTTAGTTACACCAGAAATTTGTTTTTTTGTTGCTAGTTTGTTGTTAACAGTTAGGAAAGATAGTCACTAAAAGAATCATCGGCATCTATATATAGAATCCTTGTATACTGCAATGAATAAGAAGAGCCCATTCCTTTTCCCAACTTCATTTCATTTCTTTATGGTATCAGAGCCACGTTGAGGACGTTCTGTGGCTGTTCTTCCTTCTTTCTCTTCTGAGAGTTCTTACCTCACCATGACTAACACATTTGTTGATCCGATGAATGATCCAACTAGCCCTTTTTATCTCCATCATGGAGAGAGCCCCGGTCTTATTCTTGTTCCTCAGCCACTCAATGGCAACGAAGATTATTATGCGTGGAAACGATCCATGACTTTGGCACTGGAAGCAAAAACAAAGTATGGGTTCCTTGATGGTTCTATCAACAGACCTGAAGAAAGATCCCCAACGTATCTCGCATGGCGTCGCTGCAACAACATGCTCATGTCCTGGTTAATCAATTCTTTGTCAAAGGAAATAGCCTCAAGTGTGCTTTATCTTGAAACTGCAAAGGACATATGGGATGAGCTAGGAGCACGCTATGCTCAAACCAATGGGCCGAGAATTTTTCAAATCCAAAGAGAGATTTCCAACTTGCAGCAAGGTAACTCCTCTATCACTACATATTACACAAGAATCAAGGGCTTATGGGATGATTTGAATAACTACATATCTGCCCGAAACTGTACATGTGGGGTACTTCCATCACTAGAGCAAAATCATGTGATTCAATTTTTAATGGGGCTAAACGACACCTATAGTCAAATTAGAGGACAAATCCTTCTCATTGACCCTCTTCCACCTCTGAGTAAAGTTTACTCCCTGTTGTTACAAGAGGAAAGATAGAGAGAGGTTGGAAATAGCCCAGTCCTAGACTCTGCTGCTATGATGGCTAAAGGAAACTATAGACCGGATTCATCAAAGAAAGGGAAATTATTCTGTACACACTGTAAAAAAGATAACCATACCATTGACAAATGCTTTCTCCTTCATGGTTATCCACCCGGGTACAAGGGAAATAGATCCAAAGGTACTTTTGGTTCTAATACTCAAGTAGCTGCTGTTGTTGGTGCTAAAGAAGAAGGGGCTAGAACAAGCAAATCATCATCAGATTTTCCATTTACTCAGGAACAGTGTGACCAGCTTCTTGAACTCCTCAAGAGTAAGAGTTCTCAGCCTCTCACTTCTGCCTTCTCGCTAGGTACTGGTTCCAGTTCAAACATGACAGGTATTCCCACTTCTCTCGCTTTGTCTACTCATATCATACCTTTGGTTTTATCTTCACAAAATGGTTTCTCAAATGGTGCTTGGATCATTGATACGGGTGCTTCAGATCATATCGTATCAGATGTCTCTTTCTTAACTCATGTCAATGCACAACTGAATTCCAGAGTTCAACTTCCAACTGGACAAACTGTGCAAGTGACACACATAGGCAGTGTTAGATTAACAAGTCACCTCTTATTAAAAAATGTCTTATGTGTCCCAACTTTTCATTTTAATCTACTCTCCGTTCAAACACTTGCCTCTGACCTTAATTGCCAACTTACATTTGAATCTTCTTCATGTCATATTCAGGACCTATGCAGCAGGAGGATAATTGGTCGGGGTAGCGTAGTCGGCGGACTTTATCAGCTACAGGTGCCTGGCTCTCAAAGTTTAACTAAGAATTGTTCTGCTTCACCTCCCTCTTTTAGCTACCTAACAAAATTTTCTACTGTAGACCTTTGGCATTATCGCCTCGGTCATTTATCTTTTCCAAAACTTCATATGTTACACAACATTGATTATGCTATGAATTTTAGTTCTACACATGTCTGCCCAATATGTCCTTTGGCTAAACACACTCGGTTACCTTTTCCCTCCAGCATGATACGTACTAAATCCCCATTTGAATTAATTCACAGTGATGTTTGGGGACCATATCCCATTCCTGCAAGAGATGGTTCATGCTATTTTCTTACCATTGTTGATGACTTCACACGAAGCACATGGTTATATTTAATGAACCATAAGTCCCAAACAGAACAAATCTTTCGCAATTTTAGCATGCTGGTGCAGACACAATTCAATCGCAAAATAAAGGCCATTAGGACTGTGGAAATCACACGTGTGTTAACCTCCTTATGTTCAGGAGGTTATCATGAAAGTTTTTTTTTCAAAGCCATGGGATAATCCACCAGTTAACATGTGTAGCCACTCCACAACAAAACTCAGTCGTAGAACGGAAACATAGACATCTTCTTACGGTGGCTAGAGCTCTTAAGTTTCAAGCCTCTCTGCCTATAAAATTCTGGGGAGACTGTGTTTTAACCGCAGCATACATCATCAACAGAACTCCTTCCAAAGTTTTAAACGGCAAAACACCGCATGAACTATTATTTTCATCTCCACCGACCTATGATCACATGCGGGTTTTTGGATGTCTTTGCTATGCATCCACCTTAGCTCATGACAGAAAAAAATTTGACGCTAGGGCTCGGACCTGCATATTCATTGGATATCCATATGGAACAAAAGGTTATCGTCTTTATGATCTGCATAATCATTCTGTGTTTGTATCTAGAGATGTGGTCTTCCATGAGCATATCTTTCCATATGCTCCAGATAACTCTCACTTGTTCTTCATGTCCGATACCTCTCATACTCCTACACATATCATGCCTTCCCCTGTAACTGTTGATACATCAGTACCTTCTTCCCCAGCTACAATTCCTCCAGAAAATACTTCAACACAGACTCACACTTCCACTGAAAACCCAGATGCAGATTCTCTTTCATCTGAATCTTCTTTGTTACCTGACTCTCCAGCATCTCCCACAATCCTTAGGCGATCCGAGAGAGTCAGAAGACAACCCAGCTATCTTGCTGATTACCACTGCCACTTAGCTACCTCCTCCAAGGATCTTCCTGCGGCTACAGGTATAAAATTTCCTCTTCATTCAGTTCTCTCATATCATAGGCTCTCTGCATCTCACAAAGCACATGCCTTTGCTATCTCTACACATCTCGAACTAAAAACTTTTGAGCAGGCTTCTCAGTTACCCGAGTGGCAGGAGGCAATGAGGCTTGAGATTCAAGCTCTTGAAGAGAACAAGACTTGGTCATTAACTGAATTACCAGCTGGAAAATCAACAGTTGGCTGTAAATGGGTATATAAAGTGAAGCATCATGCAGATGGGAGCATAGAGAGATTTAAGGCCCGCCTTGTAGCTAATGGCTACACTCAAACGGAAGGGCTGGACTATTTGGAAACATTCTCTCCGGTTGTCAAAATGGTGACGATCAGAACTGTATTGGCTTTGGCATCATCTTTGAACTGGCATTTACACCAACTTGACGTGAACAATGCTTTTCTTCACGGGGAGTTGGATGAAGAAGTTTACATGAGCTTGCCACCAGTTTTTCAATCCACAAATCCTTCACAGGTTTTAAAGCTACATAAATCACTGTATGGATTAAAACAGGCATCAAGGCAATGGTTCTCCAAGTTTTCCTCAACATTGCTGTCTTATGGCTTTTTACAATCTGCAGCTGACAGTTCTATGTTCATTCGCAATAGTGGCGCTTTCTTTGTCGGGCTTTTGATTTATGTCGATGATATAATTCTTTTCACCAACAATGCAGCACAAGTAGATGAATTTGTTGCATTCCTCCATAGGCAGTTCAAGCTCAAAGACTTGGGGCCTCTAAAATATTTTTTAGGCCTTGAAGTAGCTCGATCCGCACAAGGAATTACCATCTGCCAGCGGAAATATGCCTTAGAGCTTCTTGAAGAGACAGGTTTACTTGCTGCCAAACCTGCTGCATGCCCTCTTGATCCAAAGCTGAAACTTTCTAAAGATGTCGGAGAAGAAATTCAGGATGTCACTCATTATAGAAGGCTTATTGGGCGTTTGCTATATCTCACAACTACACGGCCAGATTTATCTTATGCAGCTCAAACTCTTAGCCAGTTTATGGACAAACCTCGCAAGCCCCACTTAGATGCAGCCACTCGGGTGCTACGTTACATCAAGAAGGCCCCGACACTGGGCTTATTTTTTCCCAGCAAGTCTCCTCTGCATCTGAAAGCTTTTTCAGATTCTGACTGGGCTGGATGTCCAGATACCCGTCGCTCAGTTACTGGCACATGCATATTCCTTGGTGAATCTCTCATTTCTTGGAAATCCAAGAAGCAACACACTGTCTCTCGGTCTTCAGCAGAGGCCGAGTATCGTGCAATGGCCACTACTTCTGCAGAAATTGTCTGGCTCCTTCAATTACTCAAGGAGCTTGCCATTCCCCATCAGCAGCCTGCATTGTTATTTTGTGATAGTTTGGCTGCGATATACATAGCTTCTAATCCTGTATATCATGAACGAACCAAACATATCGAGGTTGACTGCCACTTCATCCGAGAACGACTCACTGCTGGCCTCATCAAGACTCTTCATGTCTCCACCAATGACCAATTGGCAGACGTGCTCACTAAACCCCTTGGAGCTGCACAGCTTGATCCACTCCTTAGCAAGATGGGCATTCTCAGTATTCATGCTCCATCTTGAGGGGGGATATTGGAAAATTACAAACTCCACATTACGCATGCAGCTGGCAGAGTTAGTTACACCAGAAATTTGTTTTTTTGTTGCTAGTTTGTTGTTAACAGTTAGGAAAGATAGTCACTAAAAGAATCATCGGCATCTATATATAGAATCCTTGTATACTGCAATGAATAAGAAGAGCCCATTCCTTTTCCCAACTTCATTTCATTTCTTTATATAGCAAGCTAAATAGTTTGATAGGGCCTAAGACAGGATGCAAAGCAGTTAAATATGGAAAGAAATGAACCTATCATGAAAAAGACAAGCTTAAGAGTTCTTGTGATAACAAGAGCAAAAAATAATAAAACTAATAAAAGAGGTTGGACCCTCCTAAGAGCTGCATCAACTGTATCTTTTTTTTCTTCAAATGAATACACCAAGCAGAAAAGGTATTGCTTTAGTTACTTTATAATAATGAGGCCCATTGAGGTTTCGGGAGATCCACAACAGACACCAATCTGCTTTATAGAACTAGGCAGCAACCATAGTACAATGGAAACAAGAAGAAAGAAACAAAGAGTTTGACACAATCACATGTGCAACTAACATAAGATATTCTTAGATCACATTTTGATTTTCCTTGCATAGGTACACGAGCTATTCAGTAATACTATCCAATTAAACAATTACAATCCTAGGAAGGCACATTGCTTTTTTGCATGCTCTGGAATCAACTTTGCTACGATCTCCAAGGTAACTCCCTTCAACTCTGCTCAATGTAGTCAATAAGCAACCATGACTATCTTCTTTTCTTTTTGATGAAGAGGGAGGCAAAGACATCCGGCCTTTATTAGAAAAAGAGACTTTATAGAAACTATTTATAAAAGATTTTGAAGAAAGAAAAACACGAAAGAGCAATAAAAATCTTTTACCAAAGATAGTAGTCCGCAAGTAGACCTGTTAAACTATTCAACAAGCTGAACAATCTCATAAGTGATTTAAAGGATCTCTATATCTTCAGTGTGCAACTATATAAGCTTTGTATCCTGATGTGAGTTAGTTTTTTTCTAAAGAATAGATTAATGTCTCTCAACGTGCGGCGCCAATATTGCGAGATTATTCCAAAATTTGAGATGAGGATCAAGCAGCTTCTCTAAACACAGATGTTTTCAGCTGAAGAAGGTTGATAAGATTTTTTGCAAAACATAATAGATAGAACTTGATTTTTTTAAGAAAATTCAAGCATTTCACTCCTTCTATATTTTTCAACCAAATAGCAGCCATCAACTGATCACCACTTTTCTCATTGGTTGTTGGAATTTTCTATTTCTCTATTTGGTTCACAGATTACTAATACTGATAGGCCATCCTCTCAAATTTAGCTGTACTTTAATGGTCGTCTATAAACTACGAGCAAATGGGTACCTAATTAGTAGATGGAAGATCATTTTAGTTCTTCTTGTTGGGAACCCGCCCATGCCGCTGATATTTCAAAACAAAAATCAGATGGCAGCGGAAAGGGGGCATGTGCGGGATCAACGTTCATCGCATGAACGTTGTTTCGAGACCTTTCGTAATTAGGTAAGAATTAAAACTTTTAAAACCATTAGGAAGATCAGATCTTCACCTTGCACGGATAGATGATCACCGCAAATCTGAATTCGTGGTTTTCGGAAGAGGGTTCGCTTGAAGCCGTTCAAACGTCCGGCCTCTACGGGTATCCACACGAAGTAGAGGACCGATCAAATCTTTCTTGTCTTCCCGGGGTGCTAGCTTCCTTGCAAAGACTTCTTTTGATGGCTGATCTCCTCTCTTTCAATCAACTCTTGATTGCACTTGAGAGGAGGAAGAAGAAGAATGAAGAAGAGGAAGAAGATCAAAGCCCTTCGCAGCCTTCTTCTTTTCTCATGCGTTGAAGCCAAGAGGAGGAAGAAGGGATGTCGCCAAGGTCTTCTTTCCCTTGCACCTTGCTTGCGGTTGAACCAAGGGAGGAGAGGGGAGGGTGGCGGCAGCAAGAGGAGGGCTTCAAGTGCATTAGGGCGCCGGCCCCTTGCCTCCTCTTATATAGCCATCTAGGGCTCCTACAATCTAGGAGCCCTAGAGTTAATTCCATAAGAAGGGGGCGCCGGCCCCTCTCTTCATGCCGCACACAAGGAGAGGAGGAGGGGCGTGATCCCTCCTTCTTGTGATGCCCTAATCCTCCTCTAAGGAGGATTAGGTGTCCCTCTTATGGCTAAGTCCTAATTCTATTAGGCTTTAACCAAATCATGAATCAATTGGGTTCAATCCATGCTAGTCCTAATCCTATTAGAACTTGAATGAACCATGACTCAATTGAACTCTTCAATCCTAATCCAATTAGGAATCATGTTGATTCATTAGATTAATAATTAATTTAGACTTAAGGAATCCTAATCCAATTAGGATGTATTTAATTTTAGTCCTAATCCAATTAGGACTCTATTTGAATCCGAAGTCCTAATCCAATTAGGATTTCTAGGAATCCTACTCCAAGTAGGAATCCAATTTTAATTCAAAATTTCTAATCTCATTAGGGTTGTAGGAATCCTATTTCAAGTAGGAATCCAAGTCCTACTCCAACTAGGATTCCCAGTCCTAATCCAATTAGGACTCTAGGAATCCTACCCGAAGTAGGATTTGTGTTTAAGTCCAATTAATTAATTCCCTTTGTTCCTTCTTCAACCGAATATCAATCGAATTGATTACTCGTGATTCATAATCACTATTCAACCATCGGATCGGTCAATACTTCTAGTGTGTGTGACCCCATAGGTTCTATTCTGACTGGTAGTGAGATATATTGTGATCTCTATCACTTTATCATTGAAAACTCCTTTCAATGGGTTGGAACGATTCCAACTCAACTCATTAGGGTTTATCGATCATCAAGATAATCCCTATGAGTCCCACCATCCACCAGTGACACCTAGCAGCATGTAGTGGCTACCCAGTAGAATAGAAAGATGAACCTCTAGGTGCAGTTAACATGTGATACAGTCCTACTATCGTGGATCCCTACCGGACGGAGGTCATGGACAACTCGTCAAACCCCATCGTCTGTCATATGTCAAGATTTATTCGACTTGAGTTCGATAGTGGAAAACTCTTTTTCCACTTTATATTACTGCCCTGGCCAAGGTCTTAGAACTCAGTCTAATAAATCACATAGGATCACTCCTCTTCTATCAAGGTCGATAGATTCCTTATAGGTGCATACCCTACTCCTACAGTGAACTTACTGCAGCCAATCTACACTGCATGGACCCATATGTCTAGAGACCATGTATGTGTGCAGTCAAACTACAATAACCTCACTGTGAGTAGCCGAAGCACCGCAGGTCAAAGGACCAGTCACACTACTGCAACATCAAGCAAGTCACTGACGAGTGGATAGACATCCAAGTGACTTCTTGTCTTGGTCACGCTCAGTACCCTTGTTCTCTAACAAGCACCTGCACTATCACTTCAGTGTCCCTACACTGTGGACTCAAGTCTCGTCCATCCAGAAGGAAATTGATCTGTGCACTGATCGGATCGATCACCGTCCTCGTGATGATCCATTGATTAGGAGCATTTAAAAATTAATCACCAATGATACATGGCTCAAATTCTCAACTCTTGAGAATATGTATCATCATCTTATTAATTCCTTGGACGATTCATAGACACATAAATAATATGAATGAAAAGATGCCTTTTATTTATTCAATAATAAACAGTCAAGTACAAAATTATGTCCCTAGAATCAACAATGTGTTAGCCAAATTGGCTTCTAGGGCATACATCTAACAATCTCCCACTTGCACTAAAGCCAATTGGTCATATATCTTAGGCCCATCTTCTCAAGGTGGGCTTCAGTCTTTTGCTGACTCAGCTGCTTAGTGAACGGGTCCTTCACGTTATCCGCGGAGTCTACTCTCTGCACCTTTACATATTTCTTCTCAACATAGTCGCGTATGAGATGGAAGCGCCGCTCTATATGCTTAGACTTCTGATGAGACCTTGGCTCCTTAGCAAGGGCTATGACGCCATTATTATCGCAGTAGAGTGTTATGGCATCTGATGTCATCACGTCCAACTCTGCAATGAATTTCTTGAACCAGAAGCCTTCCTTAGCAGCTTCAGAGGCGGCGATGTATTCAGCTTCCATAGTAGAATCAGCAATGATCGGTTGTTTAGAACTCTTCCAATTTATCGTACCACCATTGCACAAGAACACATATCCAGATGTTGACTTCCTGTCATCGACATCAGTCATGAAGTCTGAATCTGTGTACCCTTCTACCTTTAACTCTGATGATCCTCCAAAAACCAAGAATAAATCTTTAGTTCTTCTCAAGTACTTAAGAATATTCTTCACAGCTGTCCAGTGTTCTTCACCTGGATTCGACTGATATCTGCTTGTGACACTCACAGCAAGAGCTATATCAGGTCGTGTACACAGCATGGCATACATGTGTTGGGAACCCGCCCATGCCGCTGATATTTCAAAAATTAAATCAGGTGGCAGCGGAAGAGGCATGTGCGGGATCGACGTTCATCGCATGAACGTTGTTTCGAGACCTTTCATAATTAGGTAAGAATTAAAACTTTTAAAACTATTAGGAAGATCAAATCTTCACCTTGCGCGGGTAGATGATCACCGCAAATCTGAATTCGTGGTTTTGGAAGAGGGTTCGCTTGAAGCCGTTCAAACGTCCGGCCTCTACGGGTATCCGCACGAAGCAGGATCCGATCCAAGCTCTCTATCTCACCGGGGTGCTAGCTCCCTTGCAGAGATAGCTTTGATGGCTGATGTCCTCTCTTTCAATCAACTCTTGATTGCACTAGAGAGGAGGAAGAAGAAGGATCTTTGAAGAAGAACCAAAGCCTGACTGCAGCCCTTTTATTTTCCTTGCGCTGGAGGAAGAAAGCAAGGATGGAGGAGGGCCGCCAATCACCTTCTTTTGATTCCTTGCTTGCGGCTGAAGATGGAGAAGGAGGAGAAGGAGGCCACGGCTGCAAGGAGAGGGAGAGCTCTTATTCCTAGGGCGCCGGCCTCATGCCTCCTTATAAAGCCATCTAGGGCTCCTACAATCTAGGAGCCCTAGACATATTGCCTAAGAGGGAAGGGGGGCGCCGGCCCCTCTCTTCATGCCGCACACAAGGAGAGGAGGAGGGGCGTGATCCCTCCTTCTTGTGATGCCCTAATCCTCTTCCAAAGAGGATTGGGTGCCTCTCTTATGGTTAAGTCCTAATCTAATTAGGATTGACCATATTGGGTTCAATCTACACTAGTCCTAATCCAATTAGGACTTGAATGAACCATGACTCAATTGAACTCTTCAATCCTAATCCAATTAGGAGTCATGTTGATTCATTAGATTAATAATTAATTTAGACTTAAGGAATCCTAATCCAATTAGGATTTGTTTAATTTTAGTCCTAATCCAATTAGGACTCTATTTGAATCCGAAGTCCTAATCTAATTAGGATTTCTAGGAATCCTACTCCAAGTAGGAATCCTATTTTAATTCAAAATTCCTAATCTCATTAGGATTGTAGGAATCCTATTCCAAGTAGGAATCCCAGTCCTACTCCAACTAGGATTCCCGGTCCTAATTCAATTAGGACTCTAGGAATCCTACCCGAAGTAGGACTCTTGTTTCAAGTCCAATTAATTAATTTTCTTTGTTCCTTTCTTCAACTTCTTATCAATCAAATTGATTACTTGTGATTCCTAATCACTATTTCAACCATCGGATCGGTCAATACTTCTAGTGTGTGTGACCCCATAGGTTCTATTCTGACTGGTAGTGAGATATATTATGATCTCTATCACTATATCATTGAAAACTCCTTTCAATGGGTTGGAACGGTTCCAACTCAACTCATTAGGGTTTATCGATCATCAAGATAATCCCTATGAGTCCCACCATCCACCAGTGACACCTAGCAGCATGTAGTGGCTACCCAGCAGAATGGAATGATGAACCTCTAGGTGCAGTTAACATGTGATACAGTCCTACTATCGTGGATCCCTACAGGACGGAGGTCATGGACAACTCGTCAAACCCCATCGTCTGTCATATGTCAAGATTTATTCGACTTGAGTTCGATAGTGGAAAACTCTTTTTCCACTTTATATTACTGCCCTGGCCAAGGTCTTAGAACTCAGTCTAACAAATCACATAGGATCACTCCTCTTCTATCAAGGTCGATAGATTCCTTATAGGTGCATACCCTACTCCTACAGTGAACCTACTGCAGCCAATCTACACTGCATGGACCCATATGGCTAGAGACCATGTATGTGTGCAGTCAAACTACAATAACCTCACTGTGAGTAGCCGAAGCACCGCAGGTCAAAGGACCAGTCACACTACTGCAACATCAAGCAAGTCACTGACGAGTGGATAGACATCCAAGTGACTTCTTGTCTTGGTCACGCTCAGTACCCTTATTCTCTAACAAGCACCTGCACTATCACTTCAGTGTCCCTACACTGTGGACTCAAGTCTCGTCCATCCAGAAGGAAAGTGATCTGTGCACTGATCGGATCGATCACCGTCCTCGTGATGATCCATTGATCAGGAGCATTTAGAAATTAATCACCAATGATACATGGCTCAAATTCTCAACTCTTGAGAATATGTATCATCATCTTATTAATTCCTTAAACGATTCATAGACACATAAACAATATGAATGAAAAGATGCCTTTTATTTATTCAATAATAAATAGTCAAGTACAAAATTATGTCCCTAGAATTAATAATGTGTCAGTCAGATTGGCTTCTAGGGCATACATCTAACAATCTCCCACTTGCACTAAAGCCAATTGGTCATATATCTTAGGCCCATCTTCTCAAGGTGGGCTTCAGTCTTTTGCTGACTCAGCTGCTTAGTAAACGGGTCTGCCACGTTATCCGTGGAGTCTACTCTCTGCATTTCTTCTCAACATAGTCGCGTATGAGATGGAAGCGCCGCTCTATGTGCTTGGACTTCTGATGAGACCATGGCTCCATAGTTAGTGCTATGGTGCCAATGTTATCGCAGTAAAGTGTTATGGCATCTAATGACATTACACCTAACTCTGCAATTAACTTTTAATCAGAAGGTTTCCACTGCACCCTTAGATACGGCTTAACATTCAGCTTCTAAGGTAGAATCTATAATGATCGGTTGTTTGGAACTCTTCCAATTTACTGAACCACAATTGCACATATTCTGATGTAGACTTTCTATCATCAATATGTGTGCATCCTTCTACCTTCAGCTCTGATCTTCTCCCAAAGACCAAGAACATGTCCTTAGTTCTTCTCAAGTACTTAAGACTGTTCTTTCACAGCTATCCAGTGCTTCTTGCCTGGATCCGACTGATATCTGCTTGTGACACTCACAGCAAGAGCTATATCAGGTTATGTACACAGCATGGCATACATGAGGCTTTCCATTGCCGATGCATAGGGAATCTTGCTCATGTGTTGAATCTCTTCAGCACCTCCTCTATGTACATCTTCTGTGAAAGGCCAAGCATTCTTTTAGATCTATCTCTATAGACCTTTATTCCCAAAATATAGGATGCTTCCCCAAGGTCTTTCATGGAGAATTCTTTTTGACAACCAGACCTTAACCGAGGTTAGCATGGGAATATCATTCTCTATCAGGAGAATGTCATCTACGTACAGTACGAAAAAACGACCGTACTCCCACTAACCTTTTTGTAAACACACGGTTCCTCTTCGTTTTTGATGAAATCAAACGTTTTGATTGCATCATCGAAACGAGTGTTCCAACTCCGAGATGCTTGCTTTAGTCCATAGATGGACCTTTGCAGCTTGCAGACCTTGTGATCTCCATCACTGGAAGTGAAACCCAAAGGCTATTCCATATAGATATCTTCATTAAGATATCCATTCAGGAAAGCAGTTTTCACATCCATCTGCCAGATTTCATAATCATGAAATGCTGCAATGGCAAGCAATGTTCGGATGGATTTTAGCATGGCTACAGGTGAAAAGGTCTCCTGATAGTCAATGCCTTCGCGTTGACTATACCCTTTCGCCACAAGCCTTGCCTTATAGATCTCTACCTCTCCATCCGAACCTATCTTCCTTTTGTAGATCCATTTGCATCCAATAGGTACAATACCTTCTGGTGGATCTACTAAGGTCCAGACTTGGTTGGAATGCATGGAGTCTAACTCTGACTTCATAGCTTCCAGCCATTTCTCGGAATCGATATCAGATATCGCCTCGTTGTAGGTTTTGGGATCCTGTATGTGATCCCTATCTCCCACTAGGAACATTTTCTCGGTATCCTCTGCTAGTATACCTAAGTATCTATCGGGAGGATGGGAGACCCTACTAGATCTACGAGGTGGTTGAGGGACATCGTGTACTGGCTCTGTATGAATGGGTTCAATAGGATCCATGACTCGTTGCTTTTCAGAGACTTTCTCTTCAAGCTCAATTTTCCTCCCACTGCCTCTATCAAGGATAAACTGATTTTCCAAGAAGATGGCATGACGGCTCACAAACACATTGTGATCCTCTGAGACGTAAAAATTGTATCCTAATGACTCTTTAGGATATCCTATAAAACGAGCACTTATGGTCCTAGCCTCTAACTTGTCTGCCTGTAGTCTTTTGACGTGGGCCGGACATCCCCAAATCTTGAGATGACCCAGACTTGGTTTCTTACCATGCCATATCTCATACGGTGTGGTAGGAACGGATTTAGAGGGAACTCTATTCAATAAATAAATTGCTGTGAGTAAGGCATCTTCCCAAAGGAACATAGGTAAATCAGTGAAGCTCATCATGGACCTGACCATATCCAATAGGGTCCGATTCCTCCTCTCTGACACCCCGTTGAGCTGAGGTATACCCGGAGGTGTCCATTGTGAGACTATGCCGTTTTCTTTGAGATAGTCCCGGAATTCTCTACTAAGGTATTCTCCTCCTCGATCTGATCGAAGAGCCTTAAGAGGTTTTTCAGTTTGTTTTTCTACTTCATTCTTGAACTCTTTGAACTTTTCAAAAGAGTCAGACTTGTGTCTCATAAGATACACATACCCATACCGTGAATAATCATCGGTAAAGGTAATGAAGTAAGAATAACGTCCCCTGGCAAGCACATCGAATGGGCCACATACATCTGTATGTACTAGGGTAAGTATTTCAGTGGTCCTCTCTCCATGTCCTACAAAGGGCAGTCTAGCCATTTTTCCTTGAAGACAGGACTCGCAAACTGGATATGACTCGGAAGTCAATGAGCCGAGAAGCCCATCTTTATCCATTTTGTTCATCCTATCCTCTCCAATATGGCCAAGTCTGAGGTGCCACAAATATCTTTGGTTTATCTCATCTCTGGATCTTTTGGATCCTTTGGCACTCACATCTTGCTCGGTAACATTCACAGATACATCCATATGTAAATGATAGAGAATGTCAATCATGAAACCACGTGCGACTATTTTATTTCTCAAATAAATAGAATAGCAGTCTTTGTCAAATGTAAAAACATGACCTTCCTGTGCTAGACATGAAACAGAAATCAAATTTCTGCTAGCAACAGGTACATAATAGCAGTCTCTAAGTATTAAACTAGATCCAGACGGTAGTCGCAGATGGTAGGTGCCCACAGCCACAGCAGCAACTTTTGCTCCGTTGCCAACCCGAAGGGTTACCGCACCTTCCGCCAGCCTTCTACTTTCCTTTAGACCCTGCATGGTAGTGCACAAATGAGCACTAGAACCAGAATCTATAACCCAACTAGAAGTAGAAGAAACCGTTAGATTAGTTTCAATTATGAGCAAGTCTATACCTTCTGAAGGTGTGTCACCTTTCTTGTTCTTCAGGCTCTCGAGGTATGAAGGACAGTTTCTCTTCCAGTGGCCTTCGACATTGCAGTAGAAACATTTTCCTTTGTCGTTAGCCTTTTTCTTTTGAACTTCCTTCTTTGGCTTCTTGTCTTTCTTCTGCTTCTTTGCAGGCTTCTTTTTCTTCCAAGCAGACTTTCTCTTGGAACCAGAAGTCAACTCAGCAGCAAGGACATTGCCCCTTGAACCTTTCAAGGCTCCCTCAGCAGTTACCAACATGTTGATTAGTTCAGTCTTAGTGCATTCAATCTTATTCATGTGGTAGTTTACTATAAACTGACCAAATGAATCAGGAAGTGACTGTAGGATCAAATCCACTTGTAATTCCTTGTGCATGTCCATACCGAGCTTCTCAAGCTCCTCTAGGTCCTTGATCATGGTCAGACCGTGATCATGGACAGACTGCCCCTCGCGCATCTTCGCTTTGAAAAGCCTCTTGGACACTTCAAAACGAGCTGTGCGACTTTGCTCACCATACAACTCTTGCAGGTGTGCCAGTATTTCCCTAGCAGTCTTCATACTTTCATGCTGGCATTGGAGTTCATTAGACATGGATGCCATCATATAGCATTTTACTCTAATGTCATCATCCAACCACTTTTTATGCAACTCACGCTGAACATCAGTGGGACGTGCTGGTAGTGTGGGGATATCTGAATCGAGTATGTAGCCTATCTTCTCACAGTCCAAAACTATTTTGAGATTTCTAAGCCAGTCTTTGTAATTGGTTCCGGTCAGTCGGTTGGTCTCAAGAATACGGGTCAGAGGGTTTGAAGCCGACATTGTATCTGCAGAGAGTAAAGATTCTAGTTAGACTTTTGTACTTGATCCTAATCTGTTCTAAGGTCTTTTAGAACAAATGTAACTCCCACTATTTTCTCGAATCCCTCACACTCCCCTTGGTAGGGAAACGGAAATCCCACACGACTAGGGTTTCTAATGGGTACTGCGATCCCACCGATTTACATGCCACCTCACCTAACAGTTATTGGTGACACATAGATGGATGAGTGTACAACTCTTGTACAATGCTTCTCAAGCATGTTGCAGTGCAACTTGGTCTCTAAGCCATGAAGACCTCACCTAACAGTTATTGGTCCCATTTCTTAGTTAAGTCAGACCCACCGTATAACCGTAGGAATAAAGTCGTCATTGGGTCCTCACCTAACAGTTATTGGTGCCCAACCCCATCTTTACCCTACAACATCTCATGTCTATAGAGAGGTCCAGCCCCCGATGCAACTTGACCACTGTGTCCAGCCGAGACAAATCAACATCAGAAAGGCCTTAGCAGCTCTACTACAGTGGAAGACCTATTGACTTAATATTGGTTAATCAGGTCTTAGTGTTTGCAACTTGAGCCCTTCATAAGAGGTAATCGAACAATTGGCCAGGTAATCAGGTGGGAGGCTCCCCTTACTCAGAGAGTAAGGTCCTAATTAAGTAACCACCTTTAATGCTTTCCTAGACACCAATTAGATCAATTAATCTAATATGACTTGCTCATGTCGGTTCACTCTCGACTTGATTGAGGAGGTTTTGTTTTAGGTCTCAATTGGGTTTGCTACATCACATGTAAACCTATCTACCCGACTCGCATTCACATCACATGCAAACGGTACATCACAGGCAGTTATAATCGCAGCATCAAATTAAAGTTAAACTTTAAATAGGTGATGATCATGGATTCTAATTAGGTCGTATTACAAGCACATGCACATCAATCGATCAAGTGGTCTTCAACTCTTGAATTGGTTCCAAGCCTCCTTGATTCGATCCTTGATCAACCCTTGATCCCATCGCCATCAACCGCTTGGATCACCTTTCATCTCATGCCTTTGCTTCAACTTGATCGTTGATGTACATCACATCACAGAAATACAACCAGATGTAAAATAAAAATAAAAATAAATTACATCTCCTTTTAGGAGGCACGCAGGCCTCTCAAAACATCAAATAAGATGCATGCAAGCATCTGAAAAATTACATGACATCGCAGATCACATCGCAGGTCATTACATTTGATACCAAAAGGGGTTGAATCCTATGATCATCACCGTATGCAACAATTATAATTTTCAGATCTGAAAACTAACTGATTATATCATGACATAGGTCGCTGATCATGCTAATCATGATTCTAAACTTTGTAATCCCATTAACAATGCAATTAGAATCATCTTTTTATCACATAAAAATCAGCATGTAAAAAATCAGCACCCCTGAAAAATCTGCATGCAGAATTTTTCAGCATGCATGATCATTCAATTTTCAGATCTAATAAGCCTTTAGATATTTAATTCTTACCTTAATCTACGAAGCCTA
This sequence comes from Phoenix dactylifera, assembly GCF_009389715.1. NCBI lineage: Eukaryota > Viridiplantae > Streptophyta > Magnoliopsida > Arecales > Arecaceae > Phoenix > Phoenix dactylifera. The sequence goes on from NC_052392.1 coordinate 3,201,309, forward strand.
GGCTCTGATACCACTGTTGGGAACCCGCCCATGCCGCTGATATTTCAAAAATTAAATCAGGTGGCAGCGGAAGAGGCATGTGCGGGATCGACGTTCATCGCATGAACGTTGTTTCGAGACATTTCGTAATTAGGTAAGAATTAAAACTTTTAAAACTATTAGGAAGATCAAATCTTCACCTTGCGCGGGTAGATGATCACCGCAAATCTGAATTCGTGGTTTTGGAAGAGGGTTCGCTTGAAGCCGTTCAAACGTCCGGCCTCTACGGGTATCCACACGAAGCAGGATCCGATCCAAGCTCTCTATCTCACCGGGGTGCTAGCTCCCTTGCAGAGATAGCTTTGATGGCTGATGTCCTCTCTTTCAATCAACTCTTGATTGCACTAGAGAGGAGGAAGAAGAAGGATCTTTGAAGAAGAACCAAAGCCTGACTGCAGCCCTTTTATTTTCCTTGCGCTGGAGGAAGCAAGCAAGGATGGAGGAGGGCCGCCAATCACCTTCTTTTGATTCCTTGCTTGCGGCTGAAGATGGAGAAGGAGGAGAAGGAGGCCACGGCTGCAAGGAGAGGGAGAGCTCTTATTCCTAGGGCGCCGGCCTCATGCCTCCTTATAAAGCCATCTAGGGCTCCTACAATCTAGGAGCCCTAGACATATTGCCTAAGAGGGAAGGGGGGGCGCCGGCCCCTCTCTTCATGCCGCACACAAGGAGAGGAGGAGGGGCGTGATCCCTCCTTCTTGTGATGCCCTAATCCTCTTCCAAAGAGGATTGGGTGCCTCTCTTATGGTTAAGTCCTAATCTAATTAGGATTGACCATATTGGGTTCAATCTACGCTAGTCCTAATCCAATTAGGACTTGAATGAACCATGACTCAATTGAACTCTTCAATCCTAATCCAATTAGGAGTCATGTTGATTCATTAGATTAATAATTAATTTAGACTTAAGGAATCCTAATCCAATTAGGATTTGTTTAATTTTAGTCCTAATCCAATTAGGACTCTATTTGAATCCGAAGTCCTAATCTAATTAGGATTTCTAGGAATCCTACTCCAAGTAGGAATCCTATTTTAATTCAAAATTCCTAATCTCATTAGGATTGTAGGAATCCTATTCCAAGTAGGAATTCCAGTCCTCCTCCAACTAGGATTCCCAGTCCTAATCCAATTAGGACTCTAGGAATCCTACCCGAAGTAGGACTCTTGTTTCAAGTCCAATTAATTAATTCCCTTTGTTCCTTTCTTCAACTTCTTATCAATCAAATTGATTACTTGTGATTCCTAATCACTATTTCAACCATCGGATCGGTCAATACTTCTAGTGTGTGTGACCCCATAGGTTCTATTCTGACTGGTAGTGAGATATATTGTGATCTCTATCACTATATCATTGAAAACTCCTTTCAATGGGTTGGAACGGTTCCAACTCAACTCATTAGGGTTTATCGATCATCAAGATAATCCCTATGAGTCCCACCATCCACCAGTGACACCTAGCAGCATGTAGTGGCTACCCAGCAGAATGGAATGATGAACCTCTAGGTACAGTTAACATGTGATACAGTCCTACTATCGTGGATCCCTACAGGACGGAGGTCATGGACAACTCGTCAAAACCCATCGTCTGTCATATGTCAAGATTTATTCGACTTGAGTTCGATAGTGGAAAACTCTTTTTCCACTTTATATTACTGCCCTGGCCAAGGTCTTAGAACTCAGTCTAACAAATCACATAGGATCACTCCTCTTCTATCAAGGTCGATAGATTCCTTATAGGTGTATACCCTACTCCTACAGTGAACTTATTGCAGCCAATCTACACTGCATGGACCCATATGGCTAGAGACCATGTATACGTGTGAGTCAAACTACAATAACCTCACTGTGAGTAGCCGAAGCACCGCAGGTCAAAGGACCAGTCATACTACTGCAACATCAAGCAAGTCACTGACGAGTGGATAGACATCCAAGTGACTTCTTGTCTTGGTCACGCTCAGTACCCTTGTTCTCTAACAAGCACCTGCACTATCACTTCAGTGTCCCTACACTATGGACTCAAGTCTCGTCCATCCAGAAGGAAAGTGATCTGTGCACTGATCGGATCGATCACCGTCCTCGTGATGATCCATTGATCAGGAGCATTTAGAAATTAATCACTAATGATACATGGCTCAAATTCTCAACTCTTGAGAATATGTATCATCATCTTATTAATTCCTTGGACGATTCATAGACACATAAACAATATGAATGAAAAGATGCCTTTTATTTATTCAATAATAAATAGTCAAGTACAAAGTTATGTCCCTAGAATTAATAATGTGTCAGCCAGATTGGCTTCTAGGGCATACATCTAACAGATTCGACCGCGGTGATTAAGTGGATCTGAGGACGGAGGTGTTTATTTGAGGATCGGCCGTTGCACCACAATATTCGTAGAGCATTGGGGGGCGGTTGACTCCTACCTGGTCACGCATGTATATCGGGAGGCAAACGGTGCTGCAGACTGGGTTGCTTCTTTCGCGGCTCATCACTCTGGAGGTTTCTCTTGGATAGACTATGGGGCTGTGCTTATGCCTTTGCGCAGTATTTTGTTTTCTTATTTTATTGGCTGTACCTACATCCATCAGATGTGAACCGCCGATGTACCAAAACAAAGGAGTAATTTGTGAGTCTTTACACAGCTTAGAAGGTTGGTAGCACAACCCGATCCATGGAAGCCACGATTCTCCGACCGGTCACAATCTCTAGAATAAAAACTCCGAAACTAAAGACATCTGATTTAGTTGAAAAACGCCCTAGCATTGCATTTTCCGGAGCCATGTATCCACTGCACATCACCAAGCAATGGTCATTTGTTGAAGCAGCAAAGTAGTATAAGTTGTTCTAGATTGAAAGGAAAGGCATATGGGAAGCTATTATTTGAAGCAGCAAAATTTTTTAATGTACTTTGTGCCAGCAATTTTACTGGCACATTCGTGTGTTCTCTCTGAGTCAGAGCTTTGCCAGACCGAAGTCTGAAAGCTTAGGATTCATGTACTGACCTAACAAGACGTTACTTGCTTTTAGATCCCGATGGATAATCTTGAACTGAGATTCTTGGTGAAGATAAAGAAGCTCTCTTGCAATTCCTTCGATAATTTTATAACGCTTTTCCCAGTCTAAGAGTCCACGTTTAGTAGGATCTGCATCCAACTAAAATCTAGTCAAAGTATATAATAATGTCATAATGATTGAATTAGAGAGAAGCATGAAATGCTCTCTCTCTCTTAAGAAGAGAGGTTTTGGCTGAACCCAAGACTATCCTCTAAAAGGATATCATAATATAATCAAATTATCAAATTGAGAATTCAATATATGAGATGCGGAGTTAAGGCAACCTTAAGAAGATAAGAAATATATCAGTTCAGAATAATACCACATAATTTACTCAAAAAAAAGAATAGTATCACATAATATCCAATATAAGAAAATTATAAAACTAGGTGGTTACATGTCGAGGCTATTTTTTTATAATAAGAGGCCAAACTAAGGAACACGCAACAACAATAAAGATAGAATGTATGTTTCCGTGGTACATATGACTTGTCACCACGTAGTTTCTTAAAATATAAGAATCCAGTGCCACGAATTATCAAGCAAAAATTTGTCAAGGCTTGTATTCGGGAGAAATTCATAGACAAGCAGCTTCTCTCTCTTTTAAACAACAACCCAGTAGCTTTACAAGATTTCTGTGTTCGCAACAAACATAACCTCATTTCTTAGCTCTAGAAATCCTTGACGTGACCTTCTGGAAAGTCTTTTCACAGCTATTTGCTGGCCATCTGTTAGTACGCCATATTACAAACTTAACATGATATAAAGAAGATTTTTATCCGATTCAAATTGAATAGAGACAATTTACAATATAAATTATGAGTAGGTAAAGGCTAGATTGTACCTTGTAAAGTGGCCCAAACCCACCTTCTCCGAGCTTGTTCATGTCGGAGAAGTTATCAGCCGCAACTCAGTGTGCCCAAATCAAATAATAGATCTTTGATGTCTTTAATATCCTCATCTTCAATATCTGTAATCATGGTAAATATTTTTACGTAGGATTATGAATAGCACATCAGCCTTTTAACAAAAGAAAAGTGCATGTGGCCTGTTTTAATGCCGCAAGATTTATTATACGTAAAACTTACTGGATAATTTTAAAAATGTTCTCCTCCTCGATAAACAAAAGAAAATGGCAGAGAAGATCACCAATGCACTTAGAAAGGGGATGACCATCACTCTCTTCAGTTTTCCTGATCCAAAATGCTAAAATTTCAATTAATAAGCTCGTTCCATCATGAAAGTCAGAGATATAAAAAATCCTGTTTCATGCATACATGTATGCATGCATACATCCATATCTATATTAACACGTTTGTTACAGCTAACAATTGACTGACTTACAAATCACCCTAGCTAAGGAACTTTGGATGGCCAACATGTCAAGCTGGCATGGATAACATTGCTTGATGGTAATAGCATAAAAAGGAAAAGAAACGCATAACATGAGTGCATGGTAAGAAAAGAAGGAAAACTTCATCATTACCTGATTCCTTTCCTCTGGACGATGGAGGACTGGAATACGCCACCAGCACCGGCGGAGGCAGCGGTGCTGCCCCAATGGATTCATCATAGAAAGAATAGATTGCATGCCTCATGTAGCAACTGTATGCCAGCTTCACCGCTTCAACACTCCGTGGAAACTTAGTCGACATGATCTCCATCGACCGCTGCAGGCACTAGTGGCAGTCATCATCCGACTGATCCCTCGTGCACTTCACCAACCCGAACAGCCTCTGAGAGCTCGTCACATTGACCTTCCAACCGTGCTGACCTGTATGCTGCTTTGGTCAAGCCAGCCATCAGGTCGGCCAATAGAACCGCAAATCTCGGCTCCGAGGCATTTCGTTGACTATTATAACTCAGAATCATGCACAATCTTGTCTATTATAGTATATATGAATTGAATATCACACTTGCCACATATTCTATGCAAAATCTTAGTATATTAGCTCAGATCGATTTCCAAAAATTATAAGATCTGATTGTCATATTCAAATTTAGTATTTGTATTAAATAATAGGATTTTGTTATTGTATTATACTATATATAGTCCCTAGTATCTTTTCTGTAATCATGGGATTTTATTGTTGTATTCTCTTATATTTGAGGGTTTAACTTGTATATAAAGCACATCAGTGCTATGAATAGTACAAATAATTCGAATTATATTTTCAATACAAATTTCTCATGGTATCAGAGCAAGTTTTTTCTTGATCAGTCAACCTCTCTTTGTTGTTCTTCTATCATCCTTTCAGTGTTTGTTTTTCTTAGCCCTCTATTATCCATTTGATAATCATGACCTCTTCTACTATTATTTCCGATGCTAATACTGATATAACATCACCATTCTTTCTCCATCACTCAGATAACCCAAACATGGTCCTGGTCTCTCAAGTCCTCACTGGTGATAATTATCCTCTATGGAGGCATGCCATGAAGATTGCTCTCTTAGTCAGGAATAAAATTGGCTTTATTGATGGCTTGCTTAAGAAGTCTGACAAAAGTTTAGCAACATTTGATGCATGGTAATGTTGCAACATCATGGTGCTTTTCTGGATTTAGAATGGAGTCCAAAAAGATCTTGTGAGCAACATAGTCTATTTTGAAACTTCAAACAAGGCATAGGAAGATCTGGAGGAGCGCTTTTCTTATGATAAGGCTACCCAAATTTATCGTATCAAGCGAGATATCCCGATGCATATTCAAGATCAATCTTTTGTTGTTTCTTATTTTAACACACTCAAAGTATATTAGGAAAAACTCAATGATCTATGTCCACTTTCTACTTGCACCTGCAGTGCAATGAAAGAGTTGAAGCGGATCTCTCAAGCTGAAAAAGTTTTTCAATTCCTTATGGGGCACGATGATTCCTTTTCAACTGTCTGGAGCCTAATACTCACTATGGAGCTACTACCTACAGTAAGTAAAAATTTTTCTATGATTTTGCAAAAAGAGAAATAAATAACACTACCAATCAAACTGATGCAGTCTCTTGAAGGCGCTGCTATGGCTACTTCAAGTTTTGACAAGCATGATTTTAGTCACTCCGATAACCAACAAGGAGGTCGTGGTGGTCAAGGAAACCACACTATAATTATCGCAATAATCTTGGTCACACACGCGACACTTCTTACAAATAATATGGCTACTCGAACCACCATGGAGGAACCAAAATTTCTACTCTGCTATAAATCATGTTACGAAAAGTGAAAATCCTCTTGGCCCATCTGTTGTGCCCTAGCTCACACTAAAGCAGCATGTGAAATTGCTATCTATATTAAACATCGATAAAACCATCACTTCCATCAACATAACATGTATTCCTTCCAAATCACAACCCCTGCCATGGGTAATTGACACAGGTGCTTCTGACCACATGGTCTCTAGCTCTAATCTTTTTTTATCACTTGAACTTTTACCAATTCATCAATCCATTAAACTATCTACTAGAGGTACATTTCAAATAACCCAAGAAGGAACTATTAAAATATCCCCTTCTCTTGAGTTAAAAAATATTCTTTGCATACCCACTTTCAATTTAAATTTACTATTCATTGTAAGTTTACTAAAACACATAATTGCGTTGCCATCTTTTTTTCCACCTTCTGTATATTTCAGGACTTGTCAACAAGGAAGCTGATTGGTCTGGGTAAAGAAAAGAATGGTCTTTACTAATACAAGGGTTAAGTTTCTTCTACTTCTATGGCTTGTTGCACCTAGTTGAGTATTTGACATAATTGTTTGGGTCATCCATCAACTCCAAGATTAAAAGTTTTAGCCCAAGATATTTTTGTTCCTCTTTCTACATTTAAAAAAAAAATAGATTCTTGTACTCTTTGTCCTCTAGCCAAAAAAACTAGAATTTCTTTTTCTACAAATACTTCTGTTATTTCCTCTATTTTTGAACTTATTCATATTGATATTTGGAAAGGTTATTCTATTCCATCTCATGTTACGACACATTATTTTTTAACAATTATGGATGACTTTTCATGTTGCACATAGATTTTTCCCATGTGATTTAAACATGAAACATTTTATTTGCTTAAGAAATTTATTGCCCTTGTAGACAACCAATTTTCTTGTAAAATTAAATGGTTAGAAGTGATAATGGGATGAAATTCATGGATCATCAATTGCAAACTTTTCTTAATTCTTTAAAAATTATTCATTAAACATCTTATGTTGGCACGCCACAGCGAAATGGTAAAGTTGAGCGCAAACATAGACGCCTTCTTGAAGTAGCTCGAGCATTACATTTCAAGCCAACCTACGAATCTCATTTTGGGGTAAGTGTGTTTTAACTGCCGCTTATTTTATTAACCGACTTCTTTCTTCTATTTTAGGCGGTAAATCTTCTCATAAAATGCTTTTTGATAAAAAATCCTCTTACCACCATTTATATACCTTGGGATGTCTTTGTTTTGCTCATATCCAAGCTAAAAATAAATTTAGACCTCGTGCACGTAAGTTCCTTTTTGTAGGATATCTTTATGACCAAAAAAGCTATCACGTGTATGACCTACTTGAGGAAAAAATATTCACTAATAGGGATGTCATTTTGTGTGAATTTTTCCTTTGCCAAAACATCTCACATTTCTACTTCTTCCCAATCACCAATTCTTCCTCACATTACTGATAATGGTGATGAACCCATCCTCTCTACTTTGTCAATTGACCTTCCATCTTCACCTACTTGGCCTTCTTTCACTTTTGATCAGGATTTAATTGAACCAGTTAATCTTTCTAAAATATCCGTCGATCCACCTCCAAAATGTTCCACAAAGATTCGACGTCCTTCCCAATGGCTTCAAGATTTTTGATCCTCTCAAGCTTTATTCTTTTCCTGCCCATACCAAAACAACCTCGTGATAGGTACTAACTATCCACTCTAAAGTTATCTTTTCTTTGATAAATTATCTAACTCTCATCATACTTTTCTAGCTTTTATTTTTTCTTCTCAAAAACCCAAGTCCTTTTCCTCAGTAATGAAATATGCTCACTGGCGTGATGCTATGGCTAATACAGTTAATGCCTTAGAGTTCAATCATACTTGAACCGTGATGCCATTTCCACCAGGCAAACATGCCATCAGATGCAAATGGGTATATAAGATCAAATACAATTCCAATGGTAGTACTGAATGGTATAAAGCAAGGCTTGTTTCTAAAGGCTACACTCAAGCTAAAGGCTTGGATTACCATAAAACATTCGCTCCTATTGCCAAATTGGTCATGGTTCATTGTCTTATTGTCATTATAGCCACCAAACAATGGCATGTGTACTAGCTTGACGTTAATAATGCCTTCTTCTATGGTGATTTATATGGAGAAGTTTACATGCAGCTGCCACCAAATTTTTTTCGAAAGGGGAAGAAAGGAGAGCAATTAGTCTGGCGCCTGAACAAATCCTTGTATGGTCTTAAACAAGCCTCCCGTAACTAGTTTTTCAAATTCTCTACTACACTACTTTAGGCTGGTTTCACTCAATCAGTTGCCGATTATTTACTCTTTCCCCTCAAATCCAAAGGCAACATCACCGTTATGCTTGTTTATATTGATGATACACTCATTATTGGTAGTGATCCTTCTTTCATTGTTTCCACTAAATATTTTCTCCTAAATCAATTTTGAATTAAGAATCTTGGCACACTTAAATACTTCCTGGGCATTGAAGTTGCACGCTCCAATAAAGGTGTTTTTCTCTCTCAACAAAAATATGTCTTAGATATTTTTGAAGATGCAGTTGTTCTAGGTGCTAAACCAGCACACACCTCGATGAAGCAAAATTTAAAGTTATCACTTGATGTTGGAGAACCTTTGCATGATCTTGGACCATACAAATGCTTGATAGGTCGTTTGATCTATCTTACAATCATTTGTCCAGATATTACCTTTGCTGTCAATCTTCTTAGTCAGTTTATGTAAGCATCACGCCAACTCCATATGGATGTTGCTCTTCAAATCTTAAGATACCTCTCACCCTAGCTTTGGTATCCTTATGCCTGCTTCAAACAACTTTCGTCTCAGTGATTATTGTGATGTATATTAGGCGACTTGTTCCACTACTGATCGTTTTGTTATATGTTATTGCAACTATCTTGATGACAGTCCTATCTCGTGGTGCACAAAAAAATAAACTATCGTCTGTCGCTCCACCACAGAAGCTAAGTATTGATCAATGGCCTCTACTACTTGTAAATTAGTCTAGTTCAAAACTCTACTCTCTGACTTGGCTATTCACCACCCTCAACCAATGTCTCTCTATTGTGATAACCAAGCAGCACTTCATAATGCTACCAACCCTATATTCCATGAGCGGATAAAATATATCAAAATAGATTGTCATATCATTCGAAAAAAAACTATAAGCAGACACCATCCAGACCAAGTTTCTTCAAAGTGATAACCAGCATGCTAATATTTTTACCAAGACTTTGAGCCGTGACAAGTTTAGTTTTTTTATTTGCTATGCAAGTTGAGTATTATAAATCTGCACACACGAACTTGAAGAAGAGTATTACA